>NC_080542.1:42762047-42774159 GCF_028640845.1 Ahaetulla prasina | reverse complement strand
AACAGAAGAAAAGAAGTCTATGGATGCTCAAGTACTAAATATACAGTATATCACTCAGTAAACCAAAGCAAAGACACCACGACACTAATTCTTACTCATGGGGTTTGCCCTCTGATTCTATTCAACGGTTCAGGGTAATCCCAATTAATTATAAGAAATCTATTTACATAAAACAATATCTATATTTATGGCTGGCTAGAGACCTCTTAGGGACTTTTTGCTTAAAATGAAAAAAAAATGGACTTATGATTTGTGGTTTTGATGATTAGGGAAGAAACTGTATAATAGAAAGCTTTTTTCTAATCCTAAAGAAAGAAACAATTTTGTAATTTTATTATGTTGGCTGCAGAGGAAATTGAAAGCTTTTTCTTTTTTATAATTTCTTTCTTTCTTTCTTTCTTTCTTTTTCTTTCTTTCTTTCTTTTTCTTTCTCTCTCTCCTTTCCTCCCTCCCTTCCTTTTTTAGTTTTTATTAGTTTTAATATTCTTTGTAAAACTTTTAACAGAATTTATTTTAAAAAGGAATCTGGTATTGAACTGATGTTGACTCTTTGTGCTCTCATGCTTTGTTACTCCACTTAGCAATGTCTTAGTTAAAAGCTTACTTAAAACTCTTGCTTAACCTCTGCATTCCCCAACTTTGACTGCTGTACATCTATCTAGTGTTTCAGCTGATTGGATTGCCACAAAGTCTTGCTCTTTTGACTTTTGACATGACACATTTCAAACCCTGCATATTCTATCCCAATCCAATTAAGCTATCAGCCTTCAACAAATTTTACCTGCATTTCTCTACATATTGTTTTCCTGAGCTGTACTGATGTGAGCATAATTATTCATACATCAGTTACTACACATGTGCTCTACATAGCTGTACCTTATAGAATAATTGAACATTATGATTAGGAAAAATCGGGCAGTAAGTTTGCTAATTGCTGCTTCAATATTTCTTAAATATTGAAGAAACAGCACTGGTTACTTATTGTTTTTTAATTTAAGAAGCTGCTTTTAACCATTAAAGACCAATTTGGTTTAGACTCTGTTCATTGCAGAACTGTTAGTCTATTTATTATTATATACAGTTGGTAAGATCTGCAGAAGCTCTTGGGGGCACAGTTTTAATTGGCATTCATACCCAAATTATGGAATTCCCTTCATGATCTTTGCTTGTAGAAAAATCTACATCAAAGTTTTCTCATTTTCTCTTTTAAATATAAGTAATGTCTAGTATTTTAATCAGTGTCTTCGTGGCTTATATTATTATGATTTTGTTACTTTATTTTAATCTTTGTAGTGCCCCAATGATATTATAGCATAGGAACTCAATATAGAACTATTTGTTGTAATAAAATTCTAAATAAATGGCAATTGCTAAAACCATCATGACTGCTCAAAAAATTACAATTTATAATTCTGTGAAGTTGCTCTGGAATATTTCCTTTTTCAAGAAATCCCAAGAGACAAATTATCAGTTGCGTAATAACTATCTATGCTACAACCACTTTCCTATTCAAGGTTTCCCCACTAAAACAAATAATCAAGAGAGTGTTCTAACATTGTGGTTGTGATTAAAGAAAGTCTGGAGCCGAGGGAGTCCACTGTTCCTCAGATAGCTGGTTGTGAATCCCTCCTTGTGAAGTGGGGCCATCGGAATCAGATGGGACTGTTGATCACGTACCTGGCTCCTTGCTGCGTGACTACGGCCCTACCTGAGCTACTAGAGGTGCTTGCTGGCATGGCGGTTGAGATTCCCAGACTTATGGTCTTGGGGGATTTCAACTTGCCATCGGCCGGCTTGTCATCAACGGTGGTTCAGGAGTTCCAGGCCTCCATGACGGCCTTGGACCTGATTCAAGTAACTGATGGCCCTACACACAGCGGGGGAGGCGCGCTAGACCTGATTTTTATCTCTGGTCAGTGGGTTAATGATCTGGTTTTAGAAGATATAGTGAAGGAACCGGTGTCATGGTCAGATCATTTTCTTCTTCGCCTAGACTTTCAGACCGCCGCCCACCACCGCAGGGAGACGGAACCAATGCGTTGGTTCCGTCCCAGGTGCCTGATGGACCCGGAGAGGTTCCTGACGGAGCTTGGGCCGTTTCCTGAGGATCTTACCCACGGCACGACTGAAGAACTGGTTGCGGCCTGGGAACGGGCCGTGGCTGGGGCTTTGGACCATGTCGTGCCTTTGCGGCCTCTGACCCGGCGTAGATCTCAATTGGCTCCTGGTTCTCCGAGGCTGAGAGAGATGAAACGCCGGAGAAGACGCCTAGAGCACCTGGAGGTCCAGCCGTTCCGAGGCTGATCGGACACTAGTGATGTCTTTACTAAGACCTACCTAGTGGCAATGAAGGAGGCGAACGTTTACGTTTCCACCCTCATTGCATCGGCAGATAACCGCCCGCCACCTTGTCTCGGTGACCCGCCCTCCTTCATCAAGAGGGACAGGATGACCTACAGGGACGAGCTGAGGAGTTTAACGGTTATCTATACGATAAAATCGTTCAACCGGGATAGTTTGGACCAAGACTGCGCGATCCAACTGAGATGACAGAGGCACGTCTTGCTGATGTTATTTGGGATGAGTTTGATTCTGTGGCTCTCGTGGACGTGGACAGGTTGCTGGGGAGGTTAAATGCAACTACATGTTTACTGGACCTGTGTCCTTCCTGGTTAGTGCTGGCTGCTCAGGAAGTGACGAGGCTGGCTCAGGGATTATAAATGCTTCTTTGGTGGAAGGGGTTTTCCCCACCGCCTTGAAAAAGGCGGTGATGAGGCCCCTCCTCAAGAAGCCTTCCCTGGACCCAGCTGTTTTGGGAAATTATCGTCCAGTCTCCAACCTTCGCTTTGTGGCGAAGGTTGTAGAAAATGGTATGGCAGCTCCCCGGCACCTGGAGGAAACTGTCTATCTAGACCCGTTCCAGTCCGGCTTCCGACCGGTTATATACAGAGCGGCTTTGGTCGCGTTGGTGGATGACCTCTGGAGGGCCAGGGACAGGGTTGTTCCTCTGCCTTGGTCCTATTAGACCTCTCAGCGGCTTTTGATACCATCGACCATGGTATCCTGCTGCCAGTTGGAGGGATTGGGAGTGGGGGCACCGTTTATCGGTGGTTCTCCTCCTATCTCTCTGACCGGTCGCATGACGGTGTTGACAGGGGGCAGAGGTCGTCCTCGAGCGCCTCACTTGTGGGGTGCCTCAGGGTCGATTCTCGCCTACCTGTTCAACATCTATATGAACCGCTGGGTGAGGTCATCAGTGGTTTGGTGAGTTATCATCTGTCGCTGATGATACTCAGCTGTACTTTCCACCCGGACCACCCCAGCAGCGGTCAGTGCTGTCCCGGTGCCTGGAAGCTGTATGGGTCTGGATGGGAGAAACAGACTCAAGCTCAATCCCTCCAAGACGGAGTGGCTGTGGGTGCCGGCATCCCGGTACAGTCAGCTGCATCCGCGGCTGACTGTTGAGAAGCGAGTTAGTGGCCCCAAAAGGGTGGTTCGCAACTTGGGCGTCCTCCTGGATGGACGGCTGTCCTTTGATGAACATCTGGCAGCCGTCTCCAGGAGGGCTTTTACCAAGTTGCTTGGTCCACCAGTTGCGTCCCTTCCTTGACCGGGATGCCTTATGCACGGTCACTCACGCTCTGGTTACATCTAGGTTGGATTACTGCAATGCTCTCTACATGGGGCTGCCCTTGAGGTGCACCGGAGGCTGCAGTTAGTCAGAATGCGCTCGAGTGGTAACGGAGCCGCTCGTGGCTCCCGTAACACCACTACTCCAGCCTGCACTGGCTTCCTGTGGTTTTCGGTGCGCTGATTTTGGTTACCACCTTTAAAGCGCTCCATGGCTTAGGACCCGGTACTTACGAGACCGCCTGCTGTTACCTTATGCCTCCCACTGACCCACCCGCTCTCACAGAGGGTCTCCTCAGGTGCCGTCCGCCAAACAGTGTCGGCTGGCGGCCCCAGGAGCAGGGCCTTCTCTGTGGGGCACCACGCCTGGAACGAACTTCCCCTGGCTTCGTCAAGTGCCTGATCTTGGACCTTCCGTCGTGAGCTCAAAACACACCTATTTATTCAAGCGGGACTGGCATAATAGTGTCAAATTTTAATTTGGGGTTTTATTATATTTTTAAAATTTTAAATTAAATTTTAATATTCAGCCTTTTGTAATTTGCTAGGTTTTAAATGTTTTAACTTGTATATTTCTGTTTTATCTTGGCTGTACACACCCTGAGTCCTTCGGGAGAAGAGGCGGTATAAAAATTAATAAAATAAATAAATAAAATAATACAGTATATACTCGAATATAAGCCGATCCGAGTATAAGCGAGGTCCCCAATTTACCCCAAAACTGGGGTAAACTGGGACTCAAGTATAGGGTGGAAATGAGGCACCTAGTTGGGGAAACCTCCCTCCCTCAGCTGAGAAGGCTGGCGGCCCCGCCCGCCTCTCACTGCACCGGCAGGGCTTCCGTCCGCAAATGTGAAAAAGAAGAAAAACTCGAGATATAAGCCGATATATCGAGTATATAGAGGCTTAAAAAAAAACAAAACTGAGTATAAGTCAGAGACCGAGTATAAGTTTAGGACGTCAGCACAAAAATGTGCTGAAAAACTCGCTTATACTGAGTATATACGTAAATATGTTCCAAGCCCATCTCCTCCCATCCCTGCAATGAAGGTATCTTCTGTGGGATATTTACCTGGGGAAAAGGGTTAAATAGAGCCTCCTCGACTTGGCTGTTCTCATAACATTCATGGCTTTCTACACAATATGGAAATACTAATGTTAGGGAGGCCAATCACATCTCATTAAATTCATTTGATAATGCTTTCAAGAGGATTTTGCAAGACCCAACAAAGACCCATATCTAAAGCAGGTGGGCAATTTTCCCAAGGGGCCGTATTAGTATCTGGGACCATTGTGAAGGCTGATGTCACCTCTCTCTTGCCACCACCGTCCCCACTGCTGCCTCTTATAGTCACTGCTGCAGGCCAGGCAAGGATAGTCAAAGGCAAAATGTGGCCCATGGTCTGATCTAAAGGGTCCAGTTTAAATAATGTTGCAAATTACAGACAGCAGAAAATTGCTGGAAGAGCCCTACCACTAAAGGGGATTGAGTGGTATGGTTATGAGTTTCTAAAGCCTGGGCATCTGCAAAATTATTCTTATTTTCTGTAGGAATCCTGCTGTGAAATTTTCTAGGACTGCAAAATTCACACAGCCTTGTTCCTAAACTAGATTGATAATATTCATCTGCTAATTGCTGCTGTTGTTTTTTCTTCCACAAACCCAATCACCAGAATATTAAAATGGCATCAGACCTCAGAAGCCATTTGGGACCTTAACATGACAGAAAGCACAACATTGGAAATGCAAAAGGGTGTCTTCTAATCATCCTAAAAAGTCATGCTACAGCTACTTTCTATTTCAGAAGTCACTTCAGGAGGGAGAAATTTGGAACAAACCAATGACTGCACAGGATCACAAAGCCTTTGTTATTAAAATAAAAATAAAGGTCAGCTCAAGGGGTATACTAGGGAGACATATAGATACAAGATGTTGCTATATAATTTCTACAGTCAGAATGAGATTTCAGGATTTAAGTACTTCTAAAGTTAAGGTTCCCCTCACACATATGTGCTAGTCGTTGCCGACTCTAGGGGGCAGTGCTCATCTCCGTTTCAAAGCTGAAGAGCCAGCGCTGTCCGAAGACATCTCCGTAGTCATGTGGCCGGCATGACTCAATGCCAAAGGCGCACGGAACGCTGTTACCTTCCCAACAAATGTGGTCCCTATTTTTTCTACTTGCATTTTTACGTGCTTTCGAAACTGCTAGGTTGGCAGAAACTGGGACAAGTAACGGGAGCTCACCCTGTTACATGGCAGCACTAGGGATTTGAACCACTGAGCTGACGACCTTTCGATCGACAAGCTCAACGTCCAGCCCCTGAGCCACGGTGTCCCATACTAAGTACTTCTAGATCCAGCAGAACTCTTCCAGCTTTTCAACCCAGTTGTGATCTAACAGCTGGGGAAAGGTTCCATTCTGAAGCCTTGTAAGACACATAACAAATGTCATTAAGAGGTCCCCAGTTCCAGGCTGATCCTGACATCATTTGTACTGCTTCCACAGCTGTAATTGAAAACTTTGTCCTTGGTGACTCTAGTGTTTGAATTGTTTGAAATACTTCAGATTATTTGAAATGTTAACTATTTATCTGGATCTAAGTACTTCTAGATCCAGATAAATGAAAATGAATCATGATGGCGAACCTATGGCACGCATGCCAGAGCTGACACACAGAGCCCTCTCTGCTGGCATGCGCACCATTGTCCCAGGTCAGATCTCCATAGAGTTTCTTTCATGAGCTTCTGTTTCCCTGCAAATGATGAAACAGAAGCTCATGAAAGAAAAAGATTTTACCTCTTGCTGCGCTGCCGTTGTTGATAAGCCCTGCCTCCCGCCGGCCAGCTGGTCTTCGGCTCTTTGCTGCACCTGTGCACATCTGCATGTGCATGCCCGTGCATGCCCGTGCATGCATGCATGTCCGCGCATGCAGGCATGCACATATTTCTGTTTGGGCATGTGCAAGCGCACAGTTTGGGCACTCAGTGTCTAAAAGTTTCACCATCACTGGTGCATATGCATAATTTATAAGAAAAAGCAGTCTGGTTCCCTTCAGATACTTCCTGGGACTATTCATGTCCAGCTAATATAACTAAGATATAAATAAATGCAATAAAACATTTCCCTACAACCAGTGGTGGGATTCAAATAATTTAACAACTGGTTCTCTGCCCTAATGATTTCTTCCAACAACCAGTTCACCAAACTGTTCAGAAAGTTAACAACTGGTTCTCCCAAAGTGGTGCGAACTGGCTGAATCCCACCACTGCCTACAACTAATACCACTGTTTGTGTATTCAGCCAAAATGTCAAATCTATTTACAATGGAGCCTTCTCTTCTTTTTTAAATTAATCTTAGTAGTGCTTTGAAAATATTTGACAATTACTGGAAAAATGCAATATATTCCTTGTATGGTGTCAACTCTGGCCTTAGCCACTTGGCCTCGTTCCTTCTTCCAGTCTTCTTCCTTATCTGGCCCTCTTCCAACCATCCTGCCTACTTTTAAGTCAGTCCCATCATCATAACGTTGTCACTACTCATTAAGTGTGTAATAGAAACTGCTTCTGGATCAGTTGTGCTATGGGTCTGTCCCCATCTAGTCCCAATTAAATTGAGACATGCCTTTAACATAGCTCTGAAATTCAATAAAAAAAGCTAGTGTTCTTTCTTTCCTAAAAGTTATAAGCAAATTAATCTATTCCCAGTTTCTACGAGATAGTCTAACTCACAAAATAAATACAGAGAGTCCTTTTTAAAAGGAATTTATTTTCAGGGTTCTAAAATGGCTGTTCATAGCATTTTATTTCATTCATTAGAGTACACAACAAGAAAAAGCACAAAACAAAAGATTATTTGTTATTCATGGCTGCCTCAAATTGGTAAAAAAGGAAAGGGATGGGGTGGGGGAGGTGTTTGGCATGCTAAAAGTTGAATTATTCCAAATTTCAAAAGAACTTAATTAGTGTGTGTAAAAAGGATCTGCCTTGTCCACTTCAAGAAATTGCTTGTTAATTGCTCATTACAGCTTGATATAAACTCCCTCAATCTATAGCACTCAAGCTGCAGGTCTACTCTCAGAATGAATCAATAATTGGGAACTTTTAAATTTTGCACCTCATCATTTGTCAGCAAGTACTCTTCACTATATAATAGTTTATTCATTTATCCTTTGATGCATTTATATACCAACTTCAAAGTCATGTTAGGTGGGAATTTTGAGAGTTGAAGTCACACATCTTAAAATTGCAAAGGCTGAAAAACACTGGTCTAAGTCCTTATACAAAATAAGAAAATGTGAAAATGAAATATGTGTGAGAAATTTAGTATTTTGAGAAGGATATGAATATGAATAGCAGACTAACAGAATTGGAAGGACCTTTGATATCTTCTAATCCAACGGAGGAGTTGCAAATGACATGGGCTACAAGGAAAATGGACATATTTTCTTTAAAAAGAAAATACAAAGATATAATCAACCTTGTATTAAAGAATTAACTACGATAGCAATGTTTGGAACTGTTTTGAAATTTTCAATATAAGACAAATTAAATTACCATGTCATTTACTTTAGAAATTCATCAATGTCTGTGGGTTTTTTTTATTTACTGTACAGTATGTCTGTGTGGGAGAGAGATTTTTTTTAATCTCTAATAATATCACTTATTCTTTTATTTTTATGTACACAGTCACATTTTTCTTTTCCCCCCCTTTTAAATATAGATTCTCTCTATATGTAATAGAATGGTATTTGAATGCTAAATTGAGTCTTTATGAAGGATCTATATCTATCAGCAATATTAGTAAATAGATAAAGTTTTTAAATAGATATTTGTTTAATAGCACAGGTCATAAAATCAATCGGGATTGGGAAATTGGGCCAAAATAAAAAAATTATGAAGTTAGTCTTAACAGGTGACTATTTAACAAACAAAATGTAATCTTATCATATTTATTAAAGGCAGATATTGCTTAGCACACTGCAACATCAACTAACAATGGTGGTGGTGGTAGTGCTGATGGAAGAAGAGGAGAGGAGGGGAGGAGGGAGGAGAGGAGGAGCAAGAAGAAAAGAAGGGGGAGGAGGGGGAAGGAGGAGAACTTGCTTATCTGCAGGAGACTCACTTAACAGAGCAGAATAAATATCTATTAATAAAAGACGGGAGGAGACAGGTTTACCTCACAGATACTTCAATAAAACTTAAACGAGTGGCCATTTTTGTTTGAAAAGGATTTCTAATTGATGTACAGCAAGGTATTACTGATGCAAATGCTGATATTTAAATTGATGTGCTACTGTAAAATAGCAGAGACTGCAATAGTTATGGTTAATGTTTCTGGTCAAAATTTAAATACTCATATTTTATTAGTGTTTTCAGCACTTAAATGAGTATATTTATGAAATTGATAATAAAAGAAATTTTGGATCCTGAGCTTGATAGAAATATAAAAGAAAAGAAAATCTCAAACACTAATAAGGAAAACAATGATGATTTATATGAAAGAATAGAATTTAATAGATCCTGGCATTTAATGTATGTAACTAAAAGAGAATATACATTTCAGTCAAATGTGCACCAGAATTTTTAATGCTTGATTATTTCTTAGTATTATCATTCTTATATCACCAAATTTGGTGATGTAATATAAAGTTTGTTATCTTGAACAACTGGTATCTTGAAATACCTTGAATATATATTTCAGAAACCTATTTAGGTATCAAGGAATTGGTATGTTCATGTTTCCTTATTGAATGATAATGAATTTATTCAACAAATGTGGATGGAACCACAATATTCTGATTTAAATTCAGAAATATCAAGTGCCCATTTTTTTGAATAGGAAACATAAAGATTATTTGAAGAATAATTATTGATTATGTATCATACCAAAATACTAAAAATTAAATTAAAAATTAAAATTAATTGAAACATTTATCAGCACAATTACTTTTATACAGAAAAATACAGAAAAAGAAATATGAATTAATTAATATAATACCATAGTAAACAGAATTTATGCTAACGTATTTAGACAGAGATACTGGGAAGGCAACGAAAGACCCACTAAGATCTTGTCTAACTGCTTAAAATAAAATAAAGATAAGGCAATTATTCCAATTATTAGAGGTGAAAGAAATGAAATAAAAAAAACTTCAATGGATATAAACTGTAATTTTTTTAAAAAAATATTCAGAATTATATAGTAAATCAAATAATTTATCAAAATATATCTTTTTATAACGGTCTGACTTTTTATACTTTTTATGATTTCTATATATCTGACTCCATCCCACTGGGCCCACCATCTCTGGTGATTACAGAAAATGAGGTGCAAAGTCTATTTCACAAACAAAAGCCAGGAAAAGCACCAGGCCCAGGCAAGATAACTCCTTCTTGCTTAAAAGCCTGTGCCGACCAACTTGCCCATCTTGGCCCGCATCTTTAATAAATCACTAGAGATGTGCTTTGATCCTTCTTACTTCAAACATTCTACTATCATCCCAGTGCCAAAGAAACCTTCCATCAAGGAACTGAACAACTTCAGACCGGTTGCTGTAACATCTGTAGTTATGAAAATCTTTGAAAGGCTAGTGCAGGCCCACCTGAAAACCATCACAGATCTGCTGTTAGACCTCTTGCAATTTGCCTATGGAGCAAATAGACTGACAGATGATGCTGTTAATATGACTCTGCACTACATCCTACAACACTTTTAATCTTCAAAGACCTATAAAAGGGTCCTCTTTAGACTTCAGCTCAGCATTCAATACCATCATTCCAGATATTCTTCTAACTAAACTAAATCAGCTAGCTGTACCAGACCATACTTGTAAATGGATCATAAGCTACCTAACAGACAGGAAGCACAGATGAAGCTAGGCAAAATCACATCAGATACCTGTGCAATTAGCACAAGAGCATCCCAGGGCTATGTGCTCTCTCCATTTATCTTCTCTCTATACACCAATGACTGCATCTCAAAAGTTAAAGTACTAAAGTTTGCAAAAGATACAACAGTGATTGGTCTCATTTGAGATGACGAATATGCATATAGATGGGAGATTGAACAGCCTTGTGGTGAAACTGGAACAATCTTGAACTAAACACAATCAAAATAGTAGAAATAGTGGTAGATTTTAGGAGAAACCCTCCTATACTATCACCTCTTACAATACTAGACAACACAGAATCAACAGTAGAAACCTTCAAATTGCTAGGTTCCACCATATCTCACAACCTAAAATGGACACCCAACATCAAAAACGTCATCAAAAAAGCACAACAAATAATGTTCTTTCTATGCCAACTCAGAAAGCTCAAACTGCCCAAAGAGCTGCTGATTCAGTTCTACAGAGGAATTATTGAGTCTGTCATCTGTACCTCTATAACTGTCTGGTTTGGCTCTGCAACCAAAGGAGACAGACACAGACTTCACCAGGTAATTAGAATTGCAGAAAAACACTGCTACCAACCTGACTTCCATTGAGGACCTTATATTGCACGAGTCAAAAGAGGCTGGAAAATATCTACAGACCCTCACATCCTGGACATAAATTGTTTCAACATCTATCCTAAAAACTATGCTATAGGGCACTGCACACCAGCACTAGACACAAGGACAGTTTTTCCCAAATGCTATCACTCTGCTAATTCCCACAACACTGTCAAATTACTTAAGGTCTAAACCTGACCACAAAATTCCATTCCACTCTCCACTTTATTCTACTCTACTTTATCCATATCCATCATCTCTATCCATACTCTATTCTTCCCTTCCTTTCTCCTTCCTTCAGCAAGTAAAGGGAGAGATAATTTACTATAAAGTCCGAATCTAGAAGAGTAACTGGTTGCTTCCAAATAAGTCAGCAACTTCAAAACAATCCCATAGCATGTTTCAAAGGAGGCTTATAGAACTTGGGTATTTTAGGACCAAAACTGTAACCCCAGCTTCAGCCAAATCATGAGGCAATTTATTATTATTTGCCAGGATTCCTCATTTTCTACACAGTACAAATAAGGTTCATAAGTAAATGAATTAAACAGAATCTTCATACTTACCTTCAAATTAATTAAATTTAGAACTAATTATTATTATTATTATTATTATTATTTATTATATTTGTATACCGCCCATCTCCCGAAGGACTGAGGGCGTTCACAGTCAAAACAACAGAAAAACATATAATACATAAAAAGCTAAAAGAATAGACAGTTAAATTCAATTGATGCTGTAACTTTTAAATACAAATTTAAAACCTCATTTAAACCCTTTTTTTAAAATCCCAAGTTTAAAACTACGTTCAAGCTAGTCCTGCTCTTGAAACAGCAGCGTCTTCAGCTCACGGAAGGACTTGAGATCGGGAGTTGTGAGCCCCAGAGGAAGCCTCGTTCCAGAGGTAGGGCCCCACAGAAGGCCGACATTGTTTAGCTGACGGTATCCGAGGAGGCCCTCTGTGAGAGCGCACTGGTCGGTGAGAGGCT
>NC_080542.1:39800564-39905564 GCF_028640845.1 Ahaetulla prasina | reverse complement strand
AAGACAATTCATCACAAAACTCACCAGGAAGCCTCAATGAGAATGTGAATAAAGACATGCAGAATTCCTTGCAACACTGCCTATGTTCTTTTGCACCAGAACTGATGCACTTGCATATTTTATTTAATATGAAAATCTGTCCCCTTCTTTTTTAGCTTCATAGGTTGCTTAAGTCAGAGATACACAACTTGATGCCCCAGGTATGTGTACATCTCAAATCCTTGGCAATAGTCCCAGAGATCCTCTAAAAAATGTCATCAATTCATATTCATATATTAGGAGGAAATGATCTGCTCAATGAACTATCATGCTAACAATATAAAATTAATTGAATTGTAATAACATATTTTAAACAATATTTGTTTGTTCTTGGCCTCACCAATTTCTTTACATTCACTGGACTATTTTTGGGAAAGAACTTGGAATCCTAGCAAACTACTCAAAACCTGAAAATGGTCCTTGGTGCCCAAAAGTGACACGTTCCTGGTCCCAGCCATAATGTTGTTTTTGCTTACTATGATTTGCATTTCTAATTGTTGTAGTTTGTAAATAGCTTAGCTCAATGTAAGAGTTCAGACAACAATAATGTATTCAATAAACCAAGGTTAAATAAGCTGTGTCTTAGCAGAACTTGTGACTTCAGTTTCAGAATGGACTTGCACAGTAATATACATCTGGAATTAGGATCTTTTAGGAATAAAAAAACATAATCAAAGAGCCGAGGTGGTATTAGAGTGTAATACTGCAGACTACTTCAGCTGACTGCTAGGTGCAGTTCGGCAGTTCGATCCTAACCGGCTCAAGGTTGACTCAGCCTTCCATCCTTCTGAGGTGGGTAAAATGAGGACCCAGATTGTTAGGGGCAATAGGCTGACTCTGTAAATTGCTTAAGAGGGTTGTAAAAGCACTATGAAGCATTATATAAGTCTAAGTGCTATTGCTATTTTCCGAAAGAAATGGTTGTACTGTAGGGGAGACCATTGCATCCAGCAAACCAGGTATAAGCAGACAGTAGATGAGATTTGTTGGTCATTTTCTAGGAAACTTGCAGTGAAGCCAGTTTGGTCTAGTGGTTAAAGCACCAAGCTAGGAACTTGGAGACTGTGAATTCTAATCCTGTTTATCCATGAAAGCCAGTTAGATGACTTTGGGCCAGACATTCTCCCTCAATCCAACTTTGCTATCCCACTCCCCACCCCCCGGGCATGTACAGGAAGAGTTTTAGAGGTGTTTATTCAAACCACCAAAACAGGTTCTCAGAAAGCAACTCCATCGCAGAAGTCTGGATTCCAGGCTCTGTGATCGTCACTGGGTAATCAAGTGCAACGGGCACAGACAGAGTTCAGGAAAGCAGTCTATGATTCGAATGGGTCAGGATATACAAACACAAGCACACAAGGTATGGAACATTGCTCCAACAATGCTCAAGTCTTCAGGGCAGGATGAGGTAGGCAACACTGGTACAGCCCTTCATAAGAGGCGAGGTAGTAGTCTAGTTGACCACATTGTGCCTGCCTCCTCTCTGCTCTGTGTCCTTGGACCATCTTTCCTGGAGCCTCTTGGCCAATTTGCTGCAGCCATGGCTGGCCTTGCTCAGCTTCAGCCTGTCGCTCCTCTGATTGTCCCAGCTGAAGCTGCTTCATCAGGCTAGCATACTCCGAGCCCTGATCCTGACCAACATTCAGAGCTGTGCTTTCCTGTGCTGACTCAAATTCGCCGTCCTCCTCTGAACTTGTGTCCAGAAAGGTGTCCAGAGATGGATCCATGACATTAACTCACCTCATAAAGTTATTGATGTGGAGAAAATAGGAGGAGGAAAGGCTGTTGTATATATTCACTGCCTTGAATTATTTGTAAAAATAATAAAATAAGGATAAAAATAAATAAACCTATAAAAGCTTTAAAAAATGACAACACAAATGCTTTCATCACCCTCACCTGGGATAATGAAAATGAACAATATGGGCAGAAGTGTTAGGAGAAGCTGTTCATGTGAAACAACTGTTAAGTTTAGATCTGGTTCTGATTATAAACTGCTACCCTGAATAAGTGTCCCTGGTTTTTAATAGTTAGCATATGGATATTTGCATGAGTTTATTTCTGGTCGTTGGTTGATCTCAGAATTTTTATAAACTATGAAATATGACACAAAGTTGGAACAGATCTTATAAGCATCGTATCCAGTTGGAATATCTCTTTCAGGTATTTTTCTATAATAAAATAGACAACTTGTCAATCATAAAACAATTTATCAAGCTATATCATGGCCATGAACTGTTTCTAGAAGCAAATTGCTGAATTCGATGCAGAATTTTTGGATTATTGAGATATACTGCCAAATTATGGCATGTATTTTAATTGTTGTCACTGGTTTGGACCTCTAAAACTGATGCTAGAAGAAAACACAGAAACAAGATAAGAAGAGTGATGATCTATGAACTATGCTGCACTTCAGTTTTACTAAAATATAAAATTTTCAGATTAATAACTTTGTGGACATGTCTGGCTGTTTACTTTTTTCCAATTGTTTTGTTTCTTTTAAAATCATTTTTAAAAGGACAAAAAGACAAACAAGCCAAAGAGAAAAAAGAGAAAAAAGTATAATACCAATAAACAGACAAAGGAACTAGTAAGGTTATGAAGTTAGCTATAAAGGTTATAAGGTTAGTCTTTTTTTCTTTATACATTTCTTCAAAAAACATATCTATAGGTCAATAACATATGTATAAGTTTCTCTTCCAATGCATCAAAAATCTCCTGGAATGCCTCAAGTGTCATACATATAGCTACCATTTTATAGATTCCATTTTGCTTTTCCTCCCTAGAATTTTTATCTCTTCTATTGGCTCATTTCTATATTCACAACAGATTTCATTTGCTTTGTTTTAAATTTTCAGTTAATAATGTCTTTCCTGAGTCCAAACCACTTGTGTTCCCTCAGAAAAGTTGTTTTGTTTATTCAATTTAAAAAAAAATCTTAGCAAAATGTCCTAATTTTCTAAATTTATCTGGTCCCTTAATCCATTTAAAGCTTTCTTAAATTAAATTTTCATTTAGTTTTTTGTTACTTGTTTCATATATATTTATTTAAATTCTTTAAATTGCCTGTTTACCTTTTCTTCTATTTTAGGATGAAGTTTTATTCACCAGGTAAATTTTCAAGCTTTCTGTTTGGAAGATCTCTGTTAAATTGTAAAATAAATGTAAATCCAAAGGTACTTAGAAAATGAGATGGTCTAACCTAGTGTGCTTAAAGGCTGTGGTTGAGAGCTTGATGCTTCCCTCTTGGTATTCCTACTCACAGAATGACTGCTTTCCTGTGGTTTCCTTGTTTGGAGCAACCATCCAGGCACAAGGGCAATATCTCATCCTCTCCTTGTTTGCGGGACTGAGTTTGCTGGTCTGTCAGTTGTTGCCGCATTGTCATTTTCATTCTTTTAGAGATGTCTAGTTTATCTTCTTCCTCACTTGGAAACATTTTGCTCAGTTTTCAGACCAGATAAGCCAGCTAGATGCTGGGTGAAATTATAAATAATTCAGTAAAGAATTCTTTTTACAAAGTGAGGCAAGGATCTGACTTTTGGGAAACTATGCTTTTGGACTAGTAAATCCTATTCATAAGAACTCTATACTTGTGAAAGCATCCATAGTTAGAGGAACAATGCTATCCTAATGAAATATTATATTCCATAGATATAATGGAAAGTAGATTTTAAAGTAAAATCTGGGGAAGAAGCAAAACATTTGTCTTCAACAAAAGCAGAACTAAACACAAGGGCTTTGAAACAATGCATGTTGGTGCCATCAAACAGTATCTGGAGCAATTGCAAAGAAAGCTGCAAGGTTGTATGAATGTAACAACTTGTTTCAAGACATTTCTTTCAGTATCATATTTACAGCAGCCACCTTTAAGGCAACGATCTCCAGATGTTTCATCATCCCCAGAGGAAAATGAGAATTTGCAGTACAACACATCTAGTTGGCATCAGGATAAAATCTATAGCGGAAATGCTTTTGTATTACAGGCATGCGAAATTTAATCATAACTATGCTATTTGTTTCCAGATGCAGTTGTTGTTCTGAGGTCATACATTAACGGAGACAACATGATCCTTGCTTTGTTTATAAGACAATCAAATGCCGTACTCCAGTGTATTAAACGTAGGAGCAGCTGAAAATCATATTTCTGTTTACAGCAGGAGACTTGAAACAAGCCATAGTGCAGAGCTGTGATTACGGAATTGGTGGTCATACAAATTATACAGGTCCAGTTACTCAAGACCACATGCTTATTAAAATTAGACTCTGAGAGTGAAAGGACTGGCCAATCAATTCAGCCATGCAAGGCAAAAAAGTGAAGGAACCTCAAATTTCAGGCCTGCAAATGCCCTTTTCTAAAAAGTGATGGTAGAAGAAAATATTGCAAGATTAATTCTATAGTTTTAAAGCTCTCACTAGTAAAAAGTAGTGGATGACACGTAACACGCTTATAGAGCATACTTAGCTGTAAGCTATGCTCTACAAAAAAAAAGAGATCAAGTTTTATAAAAAGCATGTTGCAAAGAAAAACAAACAAACCCTAACACATATTGCTTCCAGTTTGAATAACACTGTTTCAGAGACTGTAGAAGCTGGAATTTGAAAGTTACTTCCCTAACTTATTTTCCAGCTAATTCCATAAAAGTCATTATGCTGTTTACTATAATGCAACAAATATTTATTATTTTTTAAATGCTCACATCCCTGGCCTGCTCTCGAGTTGCTATAAGCCAGGGGGATGGGAAAATGAACTTTGCAGCTGCAGCGAGGGAGCACTTCAGTTAAAACAAAAGCACATTCCAGCCATCTCTCTGTAAAGGCCATCTGTGCAGTTATCCACAGTGGTCGGAGGGGAGTGATCTTTACAACTCACAAAATTGCTTCATTGGAGAATGTGACTGATGACACACCTTGGGGGGAATGGGGAAAAACAGGGTCAGAGCCAGGATGTAAATTAAGTGAGGTCAGAGTTGGCTTCACTTGGAACGTGCCGACATGAAGCTCCTAATAAATAACTAAATTTCTTTTGAAGCTTGGCTCAAGGCTCATGATTTAATTAGGACATTGGTTGGAACCCTGACAGCTGGCTGACTAGGAGTAAAAAGCACTAAGTGTTCCATAAAATCAGTCAGTTTTCTATACTCTGATATTTGTAATTTTTTTATTATAGTTCACATCAGTTATGGCTATGGATACACCAGAAAGCTAGCTTGCTACTATAGACTTATACATATAACTTATGACTGTACTGGAACTGGACCATTATAATCAAATTCCATGATGGTTATAAAATGAGTAATCACATAACCGATCCAATTTTACAACCTTTATTTTTTGTGGTGGCCATTAAGTGAATACCATGGTCGTAAAGCAGACACTGTATCTGTAAAGCAAATTCCATAGTCATTAAGTGAACTAATTGTTTCCTAGGGAGCATTTTTGCCAAAAACCAGAAGTAAATGTTGCTTTTTAGCAAAAATGTCATTAAAATGGATTAATGTGACTGCATGATGCTGTAAACAGCCATAAATGCAGATTAGTTGTCCAGCACCTGAAATGTAATTATGTGACCATGGGAAGAGGTCCTGCCATCAGAACTTTGGATCTGGGTTGTAAGTATCCATTGGGGAGGACATCGAAACAATCATAAGTCATAAGTTGAAAGCTACCTATATGTTTCAGTCTAATTCTCACAAACCTGTGCCATTTGGTACATTCTTTAGAGATCTTGGAGCACTAGGTTGCTTATAAATGTTTAGCTGTAAAATCCACCAATTTCAGTGCAGATACTGCATACAGATGTTCCTCACTTACTGAATCCTTCATTTAGCAATTGCTTGAAGCTACAATGGTAGGAAAAAGCAGATCTAGAAACAAATCTTACATTTATTATTCACAGATTCCCACAGTCATATAATTGCCATTAAGGTGTTTTGCAACTAGCACACTTTTATGACCATAGCAGTATCCTATGGTCATAGGACAAGCAGAGTTAATGGAGAATGTGGAAGCAAAATCACAAGTTCTGGTCACGTGATGCCTTGTTTAATGATTGAAGGGGAAGCAATGTCATGGTCATGTGATTTTTCTACTTAGTAACTGTGATGCTCAGTGATTGCCAGTCCTAATTTTGGTCACCAGGCAAGAGCTATATAAATTGCACTGTGAACTTCTAGCTGATGTTGCGGCAGGATCGGACGTGAGGAATGGGTCTCTGCACTCCTGTGCTGATTTCTCCCCATTAGAAGGCTCCAAAAGGAGCTAAAGTCATCCTGTAGGGGTGGCAAAGAAACGAGGGGCATTCTGCAGGTCACAGAGAGTCGCAACTCTCCCACTTGAACCAGGGCTTTCTTCCCTCTCATCCACAATGAGGAGAAGAGGCAGCCACCATGGCTACCGTGAAGCTGGGACAGCTGAGGCAAGAAAGAAAATGCAGGAGTGGTGTAGATGAACAATGATTGGAACTGGGTGAGATGATTCCTTTTACCTACTCCTTTTTCCTTTTTCCTAAAAGGAAAAAAAATCCAGGAAAAGAGAATTATCTGTTAAAGTGGCAAACAATTATTTAGAGAAAAATACCAGACCCAAAAGAAAGGAACTCAGGGGAGAAAAGTAAAAAAACTTTTAAACCATAGAAAATTGGACTTTTAAACTGGGTAGGCACTGTTTTAGAAAGGCATTTTAAAATGCTGGAACTATCTACTTAAATAACTGACTTTGCTTCCATAAATCAAATTAAAATTGGATTAAATACCTGTCAGATTTGAGACAACACTGAAACCTAAGCTGAGGGCACCACCTAACTGATGAATGGAAAATATACCATACTCCTACAAGTCTGGGAAAATTTCTGAAAAGAGAAATAAACAATATTTATCTGGAGGACTGGGGTGATACCTACTGTTCTATATTTATCTACTTTATGACTACAGGAGATTCAACTGTGAGAACAAGGAAGATACCTAAGTAAAGTGACTCTTGAAAGTTAAGATATATGACTAAACTTAGAGAGTGGACTTAAGGAGATATTTGGAAAGCTTCCTGGACTACCTAAATGGAATTGATTGAATAATCCTGGAATATAAAGAACTATGATCAAGGACTCTGAGGAGCAACATTAGCCCTGAATATATAATTTTTGGACTATTGAGTAAGAGTGGGACTTACTAAAATAAGACGAGATGCTCTACCAGGGGGAAATGAATAGAATTTTAAAAGAAATGGCATTGATGTTCCAAAGCATTAATGACATTGTGATAAAGAACCACAGAGAGATAAAGAGCCTAATGCATGGCATAGATGGGAAAATAGAAAATATTCTACAAGGGACAATGAATAAAGATCAAAATGTCCAGGAAAGGGAGAAGATAACAGAAAGAATGGAGGAAAAGATAGAACAGACAAATCAGCAAATAAAGTGAGAAGATAAGAAGGAAAAGACAATAAAGATAATAATGATTGATGAAACAAATCAAGGGAAAAGTATTTTAAGAGATTTGAAAATGGAATTGGATAAGGAAGATACTTTCGAAATGGAGATAGCGGCTTGGGCAGACACTCTGGCATCATAAGATGGGAGAGATGGGAGAAATATTTAGACTGAATAGTAAATATGTAGATGTAGATAAAGACAAAGTTCCAAGAGAGGAGTATGGGAGGTCCTAATTGGCTAGCAACGAGGGAAACCCAACCTGACCGGCATTCCCACTGACAGAGAGAAAGGAAATGCCTTTTAATATAATGATGGCCTGACTAAAAGCTAGAATAGAGGTAGAAATAAGAATACACACTTTATATAATGGACTAAAAGCAATAGCTAGATGGAAAGATTAGAGTTTGAAACATGGTATTATTATGTTTAAATAATATGGTGATTGGCATTAGAATGGCGTATTGAAACACTGAACAACTAAATAATGAAGGATTATATCTCAATACAAACATGTGTATTAACACTAGGATTAGTAATGGTGGCCTGACTAAAAGCTAGAATAGAGGCAGAAATAAGAAATAGGGGGAATATTAGTATACACCTTTTTATATAATAGAATAAGAGAAATAACTAGATGGAAAGATTAGAGGGTGGAAAGATAGTATTACTATGTATGTTCAGACAGTATTGTGATTGGCATTAGAATGGAACACTGAAACACTGAACAACTAAATAATGAAGTATTATATCTTAATACAAAAATATGTATTAACACTAAGATTACATAAGTTTGACTAATATTATTAATATCATTATTATTTGTATCAAATAATATTATATTATTAATAACATTATTATTTATATCAAAATGATACAAATCATTATTATTAATATCATTATTTGTATCAAAATGAATGATACCCAGATGCCACACCCAGACACGAGATGTGTTGATGTATATTTAAAAATAAAATAAAAAATACATATTAAAAAAAATTGCACTGTGCATTCCCATACACACTTAACAGAAAGGAGGTTCCTGTATAAAATGCCTCTATTCTGACCAATTTAAATAGGTTATATAAACATATGTGCAAAGTAATACTCTTTTATACTACAGTAGTAATTGGCAAGCTGATTGAAATATCTGGTCATTAGAAAGTTGGAACCAGCCTATAAGTCAGGGATGGGCAATTAATTTTCAAAAGGGGCCATAAGAGAAACTGGGACTGCTGGTGCCACCACTCCCTTGCTGCCGCCACTGCCACATCCCTGCCCCCTACTGGGGATGCGGTATCACTACCTGTCTCGGATGCCATTGCCCTCCTCTGCTACTCTGTCCCCATTGCTGC
The DNA here is from genome assembly GCF_028640845.1 of Ahaetulla prasina. Classification (NCBI taxonomy): domain Eukaryota; kingdom Metazoa; phylum Chordata; class Lepidosauria; order Squamata; family Colubridae; genus Ahaetulla; species Ahaetulla prasina. The sequence goes on along the minus strand of NC_080542.1, from coordinate 39,896,741 downwards.
CACCCCACCTCCCACTACTGCTGCCCCATCCCAATCACTGCTGCCACCACAAACCCTGCTGCTGATACCTCCAACCAGTGGTGGAATTCAAATAATTTAACAACCGGTTCTCTGCCTTAATGATTTCTTCCAACAACCAGTTCACCAAACTGCTCAGAAAGTTAACAACTGGTTCTCCTGAAGTGGTGCGAACTGGCTGAATCCCACCACTGCCTCCACACAACCAATGCCATCAGTGTCATGCGTCAGACTGGATATGCTCGCAGATCATAAAATGCCCAAGTCTGCTATAAATAAATAACCACTGTTATTAAATAAAAAAATTCTAAACAATTGCTTTAAAAAGCTCTCCAATTCCCATAGGTATCAGAGGTTTCCTCTGAGATTGGAATGTCCTAATAATATCTAATTAGTAAGCCAAATATGCTCTAGTTTCAGTTTCTTTGCAGTGTATTCAGCATAAATTAGGGAAAAAATCTTGTTACCCAGTGGCTAGCATGCAACTAGTTAAGTTAGAGGGTACATCATTGCAGTGATGTTATTTTGAATTCTCTATGTATAAAGTGTCACTTTCATGTACTCTTTTTTCCTTTTTCATATTTGGATTTTTATCTGTATTGTTTGGAAAAGTGAATGCGCCACTAAATCATTCCGCATGGGCAGGACTACACAGCTGTACAACTATCTCTTGTTTTATTTCAGATCTTTAAGGTTTTTTGGAGGGAGTTTAGAGTCTCTGCTTTTGAGCTTTGATCAAGAAAATCAAAGCACTTCCTCTTTGATTTTTGCTACATCTGAGTGGAGGGGAGGGACCCTTTACAGCCCCTCAGCTGGACAAACAGTGTGGAGTGGTTAACTTGACTGATGGCAGCCAAATTGTAACTCTTTCGGAAGGAAGACTCATGAAAGAATAATATCCTCATCCTCCAAATTAAGAATTAATGTACATTTTTTATTTGGTATGCATTAGTGAATAGAGCATTTGATTTGTTTAATAATAACAACAAATCCTACATTTTAAGTTTTCCCATGCAGGAGAATTATTTTTCTATATGTAGAGGATTTAATGCTTACATTAACTAGCCTGAAGCTAGTTACAACAGGTTGTCATCTCCTTAGCCTGGTGGTCAGTCTTTATATGCCAGCTCCTCTGATTTGGCTGCCCTTCTCATTAACTTTCTCCGCATTTTAATACTTCACTTCCCTGTCCTTTCCCTGTCCTTCTTTTCTCCTGTCTTACTGAGTAACTAGGAGCTTTAAAGAAAGAGCTATTATACACATATCTTTTTTCAAGCAGTCTTCCCCAAGTTCTCAAACAAATGAATTTTGATTTCACTTTTTTTTTGTCCCAATGAACTTTCTGAAAGCACAGCAGGTACTACTTCAATGGAAGTAGGTCCTTTAAGGCCATAAAATATGTAATTACCTTTGGTTTAAGGCGGGGTGAAATCTACTTACCTTTCTTACTGGCTCGGGAGTGCATGCGCTGCGTCACATGTATACAGAGACCTTCTGCGCATGCACAAAACCTTTTGTGCATGCACAGAAGGTAAAAACACAATTCTTCCTGATTAAAATCAGGAAATAATGACACCCAAGCTGGTGGGCTGAGCTTCACTCCGCAATCGCTACCTGATCGCACGATCTGGTCCGATCTGGTAGCATTTTCCGCCCTGACCTCCAATCTTAATCTTATTTCATTTCTTTATCTTATTTCTCTATTAATCACATTTTTTTCTCAAAATTACCACGTTTATAAATTAACATCAATTACTTTTCTCTTCTTTTTTCTCTTAAAACACTTTAATTAATTATTTTTTAAAATATTCTAACTTAATATTTCACATTTGTCTCTGGTATCAATTATTCTCCAAGGTGGATCAATTTATTATTTATTTCCCTATTAATCATTTTACCATTTTACCAAAAACAATATATTTCTTCTGATTTATTTTTTCACATCACCTCTTTCAGACACAAACATTATCTTAATCTCTTAATCATATTTTTTCTTAATTTCTATTGATATCTTATTCAATTTCAATTTCATTTGAATTTCCATACCTTAACCCCTTCTAAATAGCTTCAGGCTAGTTAATGTAAGCATTAAATCCTCTACATATAGAAAAATAATTCTCCTGCATGGGAAAACTTAAAATGTAGGATTTGTTGTTATTATTAAACAAATCAAATGCTCTATTCACTAATGCATACCAAATAAAAAATGTACATTAATTCTATCGAATATCGTAATTCTATTTTTATAATACTGATATTTCATTTGAGTTTCCATGTCTTAATCCCTTCTTAAGACATCATACAATTCATATCATAATTCCATTTTTATAATACTGATATTAATACAATTCATTTAATTCTATAAGTATATAATATACCTCCTTTCCTCCTTTCCCTTGTTTTTCTCCCTTCTGCCATTCGTATTACACAATATATTTCATGTTACAATCACAAATATTAATACAAGGGTAATATCATATTACCCTTCCTTCTTTCCATTGATTATTCCTTTTAACCATTTTCCCTTGGTCCATCCAACAATCCACCTCTTAGAATTTTCCTCTCTTTATCCCATTCTCTCATTTTCTTTCTTTTCTTTTTTTCTTTTTATAATTATCTTTTCTTTTCTTTTGTATCTTCCCTTTAACTTTTAAGTCCTTTACTCATCTAGTTTGTCCTTAATTCCCATCTGCTCTATTCCCCTTTTCTCCTCTCACTTTCCTTACTTCCCCATTGTTGATCTCAGTGTAATCATTTAATTTTTTTGTGCATGATCCTTTCCTCTTTTTCTCTCTTTCTTGCTTCATCCCATTCTCTCTATTTCTGCCACTGCTAATCCCAGTGTAATCATTAACAATTTTTCCTTTAACTTTTCCCTTTCCTTTTCTTCCTTAATTTGCTTCTTTTTTATGTTGTTTCCTCCTATCCTTCTCTTTTTATTGTTACTCCAATATGATCATTTAATTTTTCATCATCAGTGTCTTTATCTTCTGTGTTGTTTTCTTGACTCTCATTTTTGATTTCTTTATCCAATATTCTTTACTGAATATTTTCTGACACAGTTTTTCACTTTCTTTCAAGATTAAATGATATATGCATCATTTTGACCATCTCAATCAGTTCCTGCCGTATTTTGACATTCTGGTTTATTTTTAATTCCAATTTACAGTTTTTCTCTTTTCCACCTCCTTTGGTTGTCGAGATCAAATAGCTTAAAATAAAACAAATCCTCCTTTAAACTTCTCATGGGTCTTGTAATTCAAGGCAACTGTAATTTTTTCCAGATTTCAAACTGTTCATTGTAGTGCTTTTTCCCGCCAGCAGATGTCTCTCTCCAATCCACAAATCTCAAATCAACAAATTCGCAGACTCCAATTTGTGTATTAAATCCACATATCAAATATTTTAAAAGTTTCTTCTTTTTCTTCTTAATTTTATATATCAAATTCCAGTTTAAAATCCAATTTCAAATCTCATTAAAAAAATCCCTTTGCGGGGATTTTCTATTTTGAGTTTTCCTTTGTTCTTCAAGGTTTAAAACTTTTATTTATTTTATTTTATTTTATTTTATTATTTAAATTTATATACCGCCCTATCTCCCGAAGGACTCAGGGCGGTTCACAGGCATATAAAACATCAATATACAAAATTAAAATAATCTTTAAAAAACTTATTCCAATGCCCTATTATTAAAAATAGAAATATAAATATTAAAATCAATTTAAAACCCCTGTAAATTTAAAATCTAAGCCAGTCCTGCACAGATGAATAAATGTGTCTTGAGCTCGCGACGGAAGGTTCGAAGGTCCGGAAGTTGACGGAGTCCTGGGGGGAGCTCGTTCCAGAGGGCGAGAGCCCCCACAGAGAAGGCCCTTCCCCTGGGCGTCGCCAGACGACACTGCCTAGCTGACGGCACCCTGAGGAGTCCCTCTCTGTGAGAGCGCACGGGTCGGTGAGAGGTATCTGGTCGCAGTAGGCGGTCCCGTAGATAACCCGGCCCTATGCCATGGAGCGCTTTAAAGATGGTCACCAAAACCTTGAAGCGCACCCGGAAGGCCACAGGTAGCCAGTGCAGCCTGCGCAGGATGGGTGTTATGCGGGAGCCACGAGGGGCTCCATCTATCACCCGCGCAGCCGCATTCTGGACTAACTGTAGCCTCCGGATGCCCTTCAAGGGAAGCCCCATGTAGAGACCGTTGCAGTAATCCAGGCGAGACGTCACGAGGGCGTGAGTGACCGTGCATAGGGCCTCCCGGTCCAGAAAGGGGCGCAACTGGCGCACCAGGCGAACCTGGTAGAACGCTCTCCTCGAGACGGCCGTCAAATGATCTTCTAGAGACAGCCGTTCATAATTTTAGAATTATGTCCAATCTTATTCAATAATTATTTTCTTTTCTTTTTTTCTTTTTATAATTATCTTTTCTTTTCTTTTGTATCTTCCCTTTAACTTTTAAGTCCTTTACTCATCTAGTTTGTCCTTAATTCCCATCTGCTCTATTCCCCTTTTCTCCTCTCACTTTCCTTACTTCCCCATTGTTGATCTCAGTGTAATCATTTAATTTTTTTGTGCATGATCCTTTCCTCTTTTTCTCTCTTTCTTGCTTCATCCCATTCTCTCTATTTCTGCCACTGCTAATCCCAGTGTAATCATTAACAATTTTTCCCTTTAACTTTTTCCCCTTTCCTTTTCTTCCCTTAATTTGCTTCTTTTTTTTATGTTGTTTCCTCCTATGCCTTCTCTTTTTTATTGTTACTCCAATATGATCATTTAATTTTTCATCATCAGTGTCTTTATCTTCTGTGTTGTTTTCTTGACTCTCATTTTTGATTTCTTTATCCAATATTCTTTACTGAATATTTTCTGACACAGTTTTTCACTTTCTTTCAAGATTAAATGATATATGCATCATTTTGACCATCTCAATCAGTTCCTGCCGTATTTTGACATTCTGGTTTATTTTTAATTCCAATTTACAGTTTTTCTCTTTTCCACCTCCTTTGGTTGTCGAGATCAAATAGCTTAAAATAAAACAAATCCTCCTTTAAACTTCTCATGGGTCTTGTAATTCAAGGCAACTGTAATTTTTTCCAGATTTCAAACTGTTCATTGTAGTGCTTTTTCCCGCCAGCAGATGTCTCTCTCCAATCCACAAATCTCAAATCAACAAATTCGCAGACTCCAATTTGTGTATTAAATCCACATATCAAATATTTTAAAAGTTTCTTCTTTTTCTTCTTAATTTTATATATCAAATTCCAGTTTAAAATCCAATTTCAAATCTCATTAAAAAAATCCCTTTGCGGGGATTTTCTATTTTGAGTTTTCCTTTGTTCTTTAAGGTTTAAAACTTTTATTTATTTTATTTTATTTTATTTTATTATTTAAATTTATATACCGCCCTATCTCCCGAAGGACTCAGGGCGGTTCACAGGCATATAAAACATCAATATACAAAATTAAAATAATCTTTAAAAAACTTATTCCAATGCCCTATTATTAAAAATAGAAATATAAATATTAAAATCAATTTAAAACCCCTGTAAATTTAAAATCTAAGCCAGTCCTGCACAGATGAATAAATGTGTCTTGAGCTCGCGACGGAAGGTTCGAAGGTCCGGAAGTTGACGGAGTCCTGGGGGGAGCTCGTTCCAGAGGGCGAGAGCCCCCACAGAGAAGGCCCTTCCCCTGGGCGTCGCCAGACGACACTGCCTAGCTGACGGCACCCTGAGGAGTCCCTCTCTGTGAGAGCGCACGGGTCGGTGAGAGGTATCTGGTCGCAGTAGGCGGTCCCGTAGATAACCCGGCCCTATGCCATGGAGCGCTTTAAAGATGGTCACCAAAACCTTGAAGCGCACCCGGAAGGCCACAGGTAGCCAGTGCAGCCTGCGCAGGATGGGTGTTATGCGGGAGCCACGAGGGGCTCCATCTATCACCCGCGCAGCCGCATTCTGGACTAACTGTAGCCTCCGGATGCCCTTCAAGGGAAGCCCCATGTAGAGACCGTTGCAGTAATCCAGGCGAGACGTCACGAGGGCGTGAGTGACCGTGCATAGGGCCTCCCGGTCCAGAAAGGGGCGCAACTGGCGCACCAGGCGAACCTGGTAGAACGCTCTCCTCGAGACGGCCGTCAAATGATCTTCTAGAGACAGCCGTTCATAATTTTAGAATTATGTCCAATCTTATTCAATAATTATTTTCTTTTTCTTATACCAATTTTAATATCTCCAAGTCCAGTTTCCAGTCCAAATATCAAACTCTGTTCTGGGCTTTGTGTTTTAACTTCTGTTTTGTTCTTCTCCCTCCATTAACATTCCCCAATGTCAATTAGCTACTATTTCCTTGCCGGGATCTCTTTTAAAGATTTTAAATATTTCTTTTTTACCTGTGAGTTGGCCAATCGCTCACCCGGTACAAATATTCCATCCAAATCATCGCTCCCATACAAAACTTATTCCGGTTGCCCCAGCTTCATGTTTGCCGCAATGAACCATGGGTTCCTCTAAGTCCCACTTATTATTAGGTAGCGTTATTATATCTACGTTGGAAAAATTGAATGACAACAAGATAGCAGCAAATTTCTGCTTTCATTTTTTTTGGTAGCCTTTTTTTCTAATCTGAGTGTGATAGTTCTAAAGTTAGGTCTATTTGAAACCTATTATATAACAGAACAGATAACAAATAGAATAACAGAGTTGGAAGTGACCTTGGAGGTCTTCTAATCCAACCCCCTGCTCAAGCAGCTAACCCTATACCAGTGATGGCTAACCTTTTTGCTGTTGCGTGCCAAAAGTGGGGGGAGCACGGATGTGTGTGTGGGGTGTCATGTGTGCATGTGCCCACACCCATAATTCAATGTGCCCCTCTCCCCTGCGCATGCATGCATGACCCACTGGCTTCCCCTGCTTTTGTCACGCAATGGCACGGTGGGCCCTTTTTTCACTCCCCCAGGTTCCAGAGGCTTTCTTGAAGCCTGGGATGGGCAAAAACAGCCTCCCCCCCGGAAGGCCCAAAAATCAGCTGGCTGGCATGCACATGCACACTGGAGCTGAGCTAGGGCAACACTCGCGTGCCCACAGATATGGCTCCGCGTGCCACCTGTGGCACGCGTGTCATAGGTTCGCCACCACAGATACCATTTCAGACAAATAGTTGTCCCTTCTCTTTTTAAAAACCTCAGGTGTTGGGTATCCACGTCTTCTGGAGACATTGATTGGTTGCATTGATTAATTTTTCTAACTGTCAGGAAATTTCTCCTTAGTTCTGGGTTGGTTCTCTCCTTGATTAGTTTCTATCCATTGTTTCTTGTTCTGCCTTTAGGAACTTTGGGGAATAGGTTGATCCCTCTTCTTTGTGGTAGCCCCTTAGATATTGAAGCACTGCTATCATCTCATCCCCAGTTCTCCCCAGTCCTTCTTTTCATTAAACTAGACATACCCAATTTCTGCAACTGTTCTTCATGTTTTAGCCTCCAGTCTCCTAAATAATCTTTGTTGCTCTTCTATGCATTCTTTCTAGTGTCTCAACATCTTTTATATGTTGTGGCAACCAAAACCGGATGCAGTATTCAAAGTGTTATCAGCTACAATCTACTCAGAATTTGACCAATTTTCAGTAATGTATTGTATAGTATATTATTACATCCCTAGCGTTATTTCTTGACATGAGCAGAACTTTCTAGGTGATTAAAAAGCTTTTTGTCAGCTATCATTAAAGAATGCAAATAATGTGTTCACTTTCATTTTTTAAAACTGCTATAAAGATAATGATTAAAAGCATGATTTTCTTTTTCAGAATTTTCAAGTGACAAAATGATAGTACCACTAGTGTCCACTGTGAGGCAGCAGGTGACTGGAATTATAAAGGTATAAAATTAAATTTAGAGAGGTTGTTTGAAACCTGAATGTTCATATTCACTCCTTTCATTCCTCTCATTCAAAAAATCATTATCATCCAATCGTCCTACAAATTCCTTATTATTAAAACACAGAAAGAACACAACTTGTGCTCTGGAGAAAAGCCTGTAATTAATAAAAACGTTCTTGCCTTTCTTTCTGCATATTCACAAGTAATTAGATAGATTTAGACTACAAAATTGCATGCCTCGATAGGAAAGAGATACAAACAGACTTTGTAGAATATTGCTGCAAAATTTATTAAACCAAATTTCTTTTTTAAAAAAAACATGAAGAAATGTGCAAAATGTCTACCCATTCATAATTCCCCCCCCCCTTGAAACTATATCTTTGTTTTCAACAAAACAAAATAATTATAATCAGACTAAATAAACTTATTTCTGAAATCTTGGTCAGAAAGACTGCAGGGACTTGCCCAGGCAGTTGTCAGTGATTAGCAAAGAATACATCCAAAGAATGAAAAATTTGCTGGTTTTTTTCATTCTTTCATTGAATGAGTGATGGAAATACCATCAGAGATGTTAATATTAGTTTATGCCTGATATGATAGGTGCTAGAATTATTAACTGGACACAATCTGAATTGAAAAACAAGAAAACTAGTCCATGAACACCAACTAGCAGTTTAGAAGACATGATAAAAATTCCTTAATTTCACAACACAGGGACAATACCTGACCATAGTTTCAACAAGGGAATTACTCCCAGACCATACCAAGTCCACAAACTTGAGAGAATTCCTGAAATTCAGACAAATTGGTCATCAACAGGAACATAGAGATAAGCAACATCTACACAGCATTCAAAAGAGACGATCAAAAAGGCAAAAAGGAAACAAGAAAACCAAAACACCTTCTTGTCAGCAATTAAAACCCAAATTATCATAGGTTCACACTGAGATTAACATTAGAGCAACACTCAAAATGCAAATAATACCCCAATGAAGGAACTACCAATTCAAACAAACAAGCTAACAGTAAATAAAAGCGTGCAGCAAAATAACTACCAAGACTACTCCTGCCAACACTAACAAAGCTAGAGAGAGCATAAAAGATATATAGATAAAGGAAGAAACAGCTGCGATCACACATTGCTCCTAGAAGCACGAAGCTGTAAACACCAGCCTGAAGATGACGAATGAGACTTCGTCGAAACGTCGCTAAGACACTTCCAATTTTACATGGGAGAAAACCCGAATAACTAAAGACTTACATACAAGCATCCGAAAACCTCATATATATATATATATATATATATATATATATATATATATATATATATATATATATATATAGGTCTTTGGTTGTTGGGTTTTCTCCGTATTGAGTATTACGACTGAAATCTCGTTCATCTTCAGGCTTCAGCTTCGTGCTTCTGGGGGCAATCAGAATTGCTCCCAGAATTGCTCCCAGAAGCACGAAGCTGAAGCCTGAAGATGACGAATGAGACTTCGTCGAAACGTCGCCAAGACACTTCCAATCTTACACGGGAGAAAACCCGAACAACCAAAGACCTATATACAAACACCCGTGAAAACCTCAGAAAACAAATATATATATATATATATATATTTGTTTTCTGAGGTTTTCACGGGTGTTTGGTCGTGCTTCCTGATCAAACCAACAGAAGAATAAGTGCACGCATTGAAGAACACAAGAACTCAGTCAAAAAAGAGGAACCAACTTCTTCCCTGGTCCAACACCTTAAAGCCACAGGACATGATATTGACTTTAAAAAGACCAGAATAATCGCCAAAACTGAACACTTTAACAACAGAATAATCAGAGAAGCCATCGAGATAGAAAAACGCCCACACAGCATGAACAAACGAGATGATACCTCCCACCTACCAGCCATTTGGGAACCCGCCCTTATTGACAAACGAGACCCTAACACGAGGAATGACACCAGACCCCCACTCATGAGGTCCACACAGGATGTCACCACCACACATCCACCCAGAAAGCAGACCCAAACCCACACTGATCATGAAGCACGACCAAGGACCAGAAGCCAGACTGCAGCTGCAACATTAGCCATTTCAAACCCCTCCAATCCATACATGCAGCAGACTGACACCCACTATGAAGAAGTAGCATGACCACGACCACGAAGCCAAACTACAGCTATGCAGCTCACCAGCTCAAATCCTCCTGCAACTCAGACTAATCTGAGCACAACCAAGCCCCCACCCAAATAGGACACACCCCCAGCCAATCAGAGCACAAAAAAAACCCCATCCAATCAGAGCACAGCCAAGCTCCCACCCAATCAATTTAAACCCCTTCTAGCAGTTAAAAAGGAAGAAACAGCTGCGATCACACATTGCTCCCAGAAGCACGAAGCTGAAGCCTGAAGATGACGAATGAGACTTCGTCGAAACGTCGCCAAGACACTTCCAATTTTACGCGGGAGAAAACCCGAATAACCAAAGACCTACATACAAACACCCGCAAAAACCTCAGAAAACATATATATATGCGCAGGTTTTGGTATGTTCAGGTCTTTTCCCATGTAAGATTGAAAGTATTTAGGCAACGTTTCAATGAGATCTCACTCATCATCTTCAGGCTGGAGTTTTTGGCTTTGTTCTTATGTGACAAAGTGTGGATTTTAACTGCTGTTTCTCTATAAATACTGGTGGGGGTGGTGTATTTTGAATTGATAGCCTAGCTGTTGCAAGCTGATTGTTTGGCTGTGTTGCTACATATTATTATTATTATTATTATTATTATTATTATTATTATTATTATTATTATTATTATTATTATTATTATTATTATTATTATTTATTAAATTTTTATACCGCCCTTCTCCCGAAGGACTCAGGGCGGTGTACAGCCAGAGTAAAATACAAAATATATACAATTAAAACGGATTTAAAATATAAAATTACTAAATGGCTCAGAATTAAAATGAATTTAAAATTTAAAATACTACTAAAACCCAATTTAAAATCAATCCATTTATGCTAGTCCCGCTTGGATGAATAAATAAATATTGATTGGTTAATGGAGTTTTTTAAATTGCTGGCCTAGCTGCTGCAGGCTGATTGGTTGGCTGTGTTGCTAATTGGTTAATGAGGTTGATGTTTGTGTGGGAAGTAGCATTTTGGGCCCTGGTGTGGTTTTGAGTTCGAGGTCCTGTCGTGTGTTGGTGTCAATTTTTGTAGCTGGGATTCGTTTCTTGACTAGGGCTAGTTTCCAGATGTTTGGTAAGAGGGAGGTATCATCACGTTTATTCATGTTATGGGGGTGTTTCTCTATTTCTATGGATTCCATAATTATTCTCTTGTGGTAGTGTTCAATTTTGGAGATTGATTTGGTTCCTTCAAAATCAATGTCATGTCCTGTTGCTTTAAGGTGTTGGAAAAGAGATGAAGTTTTTTCTTCTTTTCTGACTGCAATTTTGTGTTCTGCTATGCGTGCATTTATTCTCCTATTAGTTTGTCCAATGTATGTTGCTGGGCAGATTTTGCATGGTGTTTCATAGACTCCTTGGTTTTCTAGCTGGATCTTGTCTTTGGGGTTTCTTAACACGTTAGCTATTTTTTGATCTGTGCAGAAGGCTGTCTTGATGTTGTTTTTGTGGAGAATTTTACTGATTTTATCTGTAGTGCCTTTGATGTATGGGAGGAGGGCGATGCCATTGTTTTATTCTGTGTCTTGGTTTTTGGGTTGAGTGTCTCTTTGGATTAGGTTTGTAATTGTGTTTCTTTGGAATCCGTTCGAGATTAGTATATTTGTTGGTGTGTAATTCAGTTTTCAGGTGGTCTTTGTCAGCTAGGTGTTTGGTTTTGGAGATGAGAGTCTTGGCTATGGAGTTGATTTGTGCAGGGTGGTGATGTGATTGTGCATTTAAGTAGCAATTGGTGTGTGTCCTAGAGAGCCATTTGGTTTTTTGTAGATTAGGACGTCTAGAAAAGGGAGTTGGTTGTTCACGTCTATTTCCATGGTAAATTGTATTTTGGGATGAAGGCTGTTGAGATGTGTGAGGAAGTTATCCAGTTCTTTCTTTCTGTTGGGCCAAATTATGAAGGTATCATCTACATATCTGAGCCAAAGTTTGGGTTTGTGTTTAGATTTATCTAAGCATTGTTTCAAAGTGTTCCATGTATAGGTTTGCGATGACAGGTGAGAGGGGTGATCCCATGGATGCTCCTTCTACCTGTTTGTATCTTTGTCCATTGTGGATGAAGTATGTGTTGGTTAGGCAGTGGTTGGTCAGATCTAGGATGTGTTTGGGGGAGTTGTATTTGTTTTGAATAGCTGTCAGTGTTTCTTTGATAGATATTTGGGTGAAGAGGGATATGACATTGAAGCTCACGAGTAGGTCGCTGGGTTGTAGGTTTTGTTTCTTTATTGTTTCTATGAAGTGGAATGAGTTTTGTATGTATAAGGAAATGGATTCTGTGTCTGGCTGAAGTTGTTGGCAAGGAATTTGGCAAGATTCTGTAGAGGTGAGCCTATGGAGCTGACCATGGGTCCGAGTGGTGTTCCTTTTTTGTGTATCTTGGGGAGGCCATAGAGTTGGGGCATATGGATGATTTTTCTCTGGGGATGATTCTTTACTGGATCTCTTCACTGATGGGGGAGGCTTCTATTTTGGATTTGGTGGTTTTTTCCAGGTAGGTGGTGGGGTCTGTGTTTAGAGGTTTGTAAGTGGAGTCTTGGAGTAGGTTGGTTAGTTTGGATTGGTAGTCAGATGTGTTCATCACCACTGTGGTGTTGCCTTTGTCTGCTGGGAGAATGATTATGTTATTGTCTTTTTTTTAGGTTTGTGAGTGCTTTTTGTTCTTCTTTGTCTAAGTTGCTTCTGGGTGGGTTGCTGGAGCAAAGGACGTTGGTGACTTCTAGTCTGATTTTATTGGCTTCATCTGGGTTGATTTTGGTTAGGCTAGCTTCAACTTCGCATATGATGTTTTCAGTGGGGATGCGTTTAAGGGCGACTGCAAAGTTGAATCCTTTGGAGAGAACATTGGTTTCTGCTGTGGTGATATTTGTTTTCTGAGGTTTTCGCGGGTGTTTGTATGTAGATCTTTGGTTATTCGGGTTTTCTCCCGTGTAAAATTGGAAGTGTCTTGGCGACGTTTCGACAAAATCCCATTTGCCATCTTCAGGCTAGGTGTTACAGCTTTGTGCTTCTAGGAGAAATGTGTGATTGCAGCTGTTTCTTCCTTTTAACTGCTAGTGGAGGTTTGAACTGATTGGTTGGGGGTTTGGTTGTGCTCTGAACACACCAGAACACACCAGAACACACCCCCAGCCAATCAGAGCACAGCCAACCCCACCATCCAATCAGATTGGATTATTATTATTTTATACAATAATAAAAAATGTATAATAATTTTTTTTATTGTTCAATATTCTGTTCTTTTGATTCATATGGACAGGCATTCATTTGCTAATAATGACTACACATATAAGGCTACAATAAATGAAGTAATGATGAAAATAGAGAAAACTATTAATGTATTAATTATATAAATTTTAATTATTTCTTTTTTACAGGTAGGGATTGTTTTAAAGCTATTAATTCCAACATACCACATCTACCTTTACTTTCTTATACTTCAGAACTGCAGAAAATCATGACAGAAATTTTTAGCAATCTGTGGTTACAAGAATTTGGGAGGTGTATATGGTATGATTACCTACTCCTGCACAGTAAAAAAAAGAATAATGCAGTTGTCCAAAGGACGGAAATTTCATAATCCTAGTTTTCACTGAGGTACTACATCAGGGGTTTGAGTGTTCCACTTCAGGATGCTACTTGACTGAAAAAAACATCTTGTAACCAAATGTCTCTGCACTTGAAAAGAAGAGTCTAATCAAGCACGTCAAGTACAATCTTTTTTCATTTTCTTTTTGCACAACCATGGGGGGAAAAAAAGAAAGAAAGAAATGGGAAGGAAAGAAGAAATAAAAAGAGGTTTTTATTTTTTTTATTTTTGTAAAGTTACATTTTTTTCAAAGTATCATTAATGTAAAGATAGCCTTAAATTTATGTTAAGTATTACTGAAAACAAAGTAACAATTAAAAATGTAATCAATATACTAAGAATTATCTGTTAGAAGAAATGGTTAATGTAGAAACTTTTACTAATTGCTTATTTGTAATTGATAGTTCTTATACAACTTAGACATAGCTTATCTGACTGTGTGTTGTCGCCGGAGTGGTTGGATGGAAGTTTATTGTTTTTTATTTTTATTTTATTTTCTATATTGTGTTTTTATTGTTTGTAAGCCACTAGAGTGGCTGTGAGCAAGTAAGTAGCTATAGAAATCTTACAAAGAAACAAACAAACACTACATAAATACATACACACATGCTGTATATACATTCTTGCTATCTTTGCTAATTTATTAATTTGAGAAAGTTATCCTCAATAAATAAATTAGGCATAATGTAATATTTTAAGAGAAAATCACATTTCAGTTGTAATACCAATCCACGTGCAGAATTATAGTCCGCAAATGGCTTCCAAGTTGAATTTAATTGCATAAAGGTAATCCTTGATATACATATTCCTGCTACAGTTGTAAGTTGTTATGGTCATAAAGCAAGCTACCACATGACCAGATAAATTTGTGTGGTGGTCATTAAGTAGTTATAAAATGATGAATGTGATTGTAAAGTAACTGCTGCGATGGTAAAGTGAACGCATTGTTCACTATTTGACAAAAGCATCACCTGACATGGGGAACTGCAGATGGGCCATAAATATGGGCCAGTTGCAGTCGTGTGATCACTGGTGTGGGTAGCCATTGGAACTGGATTGTAAGTACCTTTGGGGAGAAGTCTGTCAGAACTTTGGGTGGTTGCTAAGCAACAGGTTGTAAGTCAAGCCTATATGTATCAGATTTGTTCTTTAAATACAAAATTATTTTTGACCTTGATGTACATTATCACAGCTTAGTCTGTCATCTTCTACCTTTCTACATTATTTTTATGGATCTATCTATCTTTATATATAAATGGCTGTGTGTGTGTGTGTGTGTGTGTGTGTGTGTGTGTGTGTGTGTGTGTGTGTTCCAGCACAACTCTGGAACACCTCGAGCAATTTCAACCAAACTTGGTACACAGATGACTTACTCTCTGGAAAGAAATACTGTAGGAATAAGACACCCCTAACACCCATCGGGGTGTGTGTTCTGTTAAGATACAGCCTGTTGTGCCTTAAAATGGATTCTACTGGATTGCTTTAAAATGGCTTCTACTGCCCAGTGGAGTTGTCATGGTAATGGCTTCACAATACTCCACAAGGGGGCTCTCTCTGTTAAAGGGGAAAATCCAACATTAGAAATTACGTTCGGTCCGGACATTTTCAACATTATTCTTGAGGACAAATGTATGGCCATGATCAATAAAACATTACTGCAACTCGGCCTGCCTGCACCACTATGAGACCGACATGACATACTTCATGCAGATTGCATACAAGAAAAGAACTACAATGCTGAACAGCTTAGTGCATATATCGTGGTCAAGAAGCCACTTCTAAATCAAGATCAGAAAAAAGCATGATCATGTTATTTATTTATTTATTTATTTTGTCAAACACAACGGTATATATACGTATAAGCATGAAATAACCATACAAATTGGATACAATCAAGGGGAACATTTGAACAGGAATGGTAGGCATGCTGGTGCTCTTATGCACGCCCCTTACAGACCTCTTAGGAATGGGGTGAGGTCAATAGTAGATAGTCTTTGGTTAAAGCTTTGGGGATTTTGGGAAGAGACCACAGAGTCAGGTAGTGCATTAACAACTCTGTTACTGAAGTCATATTTTCTACAATCAAGATTGGAGCGGTTCACATTAAGTTTAAATCTATTGAGTGCTCGTGTATTATTGCGATTGAAGCTGAAGTAGTCTTCGACAGGAAGGACATTGTAGCAGATGATTTTATGAGTTATACTCAGGTCATGCCGAAGGTGGCGGAGTTCTAAATTTTCTAAACCCAGGATTTCAAGTCTGGTGGCATAAGATATTTTGTTGGATTAGAGGAGTGGAGAACTCTTCTTGTAAAATATTTCTGGACATGCTCAATTGTATTAATGTCCTAAATGAGATGTGGGTTCCAAACAGGCGAGCTGTATTCAAGAATTTGTTTAGCAAATGTTTTGTATGCTCTGGTTAATAGTGTAATCTTTCTGGAGAAGAAGCTATGCAAGATTAAGTTTACAACTCTTAAAGCCTTTTTGGCAATGTAGTTGTAGTGGGCTTTGGCACTTAGATCATTTGATATGAAAACTCCAAGGTCTTTGACAGGGTGAGGGTCATCTACAAGGTAATGTCCATCAAGCTTGTATTTAGTGTTCTGATTCTTTGTTCCAATGTGTAAAACAGAGCATTTGCTGGTTGAGATTTGGAGTTGCCAAATTTTTGACCATTCCGACACAAAGTCAAGTTCTTTTTGAAGGGTAGCCGTATTTTTGGTAGTGTTAAATAGTTTAACATCATCGGTGAAGAGAACACAGTTACTTATAATATGGTCACAGAAGTCGTTAATGTATAATATGAAGAGTGTTGGTCCTAGAACGCTGCCTTGGGGGACACTGCTATTGACAGGAGCAGGATTTGATAGGGCACTGCCTATTTTGACCACTTGGATCATGGATCAGTTAGCAAAACAACAAGGTGGTATCATTTTATTTGACGCTTCTGGGGGCAGAGGGAAAACATTTTAATTCATGCCAAAATCAGGGCTCAGGGTGGAAGTTGCTCTTCCTGTCTAATACAGGATTGGGATAAATAAATACCCGGGCAATGCTGAATTATCAGCTAGTTTATTATATGTAGGAATATTCAGCTGTGCAAGTCCTGTAGCAGCTTGAAATGACAGAACCCCAGACCCAAGTCTTACTGCCTCTGTGAAAAGCAGTCTTTAATTGCCTTCTCCTCCCAAGATGGAAAATTAGAGAAAGTTACTCTACATCTGTTTCTCCTCTGAAAGAGGGAGGCAGGGAAAGAAAAGGCAGGCCTTTGCCCGCTCATCAATTCCCCAGGGGAACTTCTTCCTGGTAATGGAGCTGTATTGCTCCTCTGGAGATGATATTTTTCGGCCTTGGCAGAGAAAGAGTCAACATTTCTCAGAGAAAGACTATTGTCTCTGGCTGCCTCATTAATAGAAAGATGACTTGACTTGTTTTCACATGAGATTTGAATGGATCCACACATGCTTGTATACAGTTTGAAATGTCATCATTCAATGACCCACACCTGAATATGTGAATTCTGTACCATCTGGTGTGACAACTTGAAAACTCTGGCGATAGTGGTTTATTTGAGATGTTTTTCCACACGTTAATAATGGATTTTCAAGCATGAGTGAGATACACGCCAAATTTCTGTTATTCATATCTCGGTTAAAATTGTAATATCTTCCTTAGAGAAAAAAGGGACTCCTACTCAGGAGTCAGATAAAAGTTATTGAATCAGGACACAGCATTTATATTCTTATGAGAGATACAAATCATATTTTGGTAATCACATTTAGTATGTTGCATAAACCAAGGCAGGAGCAGGCAACAAGGAAACAATTTACTTCAGTTATGGATACAGTGCTTTGTACATTTTATATTAATAATGGCATTCATATACTATTTATACATAGTATATATCACTACATCACGCAAATCCCAAGGAAGGAGACCTTCTTAACTGCTGTGCTGAACTCAGTGAGTTTCTAGGGCTGGCAATTGACAAAATAACACCAGGCTTACATCACTGATATAACACTGCTGTTCAGAGATGGTTTCAGCAGGTTCTGACCAGTTCTGGAGAACCGGTAGTGGAAATTTTGAGTAGTTCAGAGAACCGGTAGTAAAAATTATGACTGGCCCCACCCCCCCATCTATTCTCTGCCTCCCAAGTCCCAGCTGATCAGGAGAAAATGGAGATTTTGCAGTAACCTCTCCCTGGAGTGGGGAGGGAATGGAGATTTTACAGTATCCTTCCCCTGGAGTGGGGTGGGAATGGAGATTTTACAGTATTCTTCCCCTGCCACGCCCACCAATCCATGCCATGCCCACCAAGCCATACCCACAGAACCAATAGTTGAAACCCACCACTGCTGCTGTTACTGCAAGGTATGTGGAAGGGAACGTTGTCTTACCTGAACGTCCCTTCTTGGAGAGGGGGAAACGACCGTCAGGTCTGGGTAAAATCTCCTCGCTGCTGATTGGACCGAGTCTGCAAAGTTTTTGTTTATAGTCCCCACCTCCTTCTAGTTCCTTCCAGCTTTTTCAGCAAGGATCCAACTGCAGACTGACGTGTTGAACTGAAATGATAGAGAATTAGTGTCCTCCCACCCCGAAACCCCAGGTTGACAGTCACCTTGGGTGGGACTGACGGCCATTTCCCCCTCTCCAAGAAGGGACGTTCAGGTAAGACAACGTTCCCTTCTCCATG
Source organism: Ahaetulla prasina (assembly GCF_028640845.1). Lineage (NCBI taxonomy): Eukaryota > Metazoa > Chordata > Lepidosauria > Squamata > Colubridae > Ahaetulla > Ahaetulla prasina. The sequence continues at coordinate 39,878,390 of NC_080542.1, read as the reverse complement.
TCGGGGGAAACGGCCGTCAGGTTTGGGACATACCAAAGCTCGATGTCCTCCTGGGAGGGATGATGGCGACCCATCATTGTTGATGAGAATGAACCGTCTGTAGCACCCGTCTTCCAAATGCCGCGTTCGCTGACACATAAGAGTCCACCCGATAAATTTGAATAAATGAAGTAGAGTTGGACCACGATGCCGCTCTGCAGATTTCATCAACTGATGCCTGACCACCCCACGCGGCCGATGAAGCTGCGCTCCTGGTAGAGTGTGCTGTAATATTATGCGGCACCGGGAGAGACTGACTCTCATATGCCATAGCTATGGTAGCTCTGAGCCACCTTGCCAGAACCGATTTGGTTACCTTCTGACCCAGAGAGAGAGGCTGGAATGATACGAAGAGTGCCTCTGTTTTGCGGAAGGCCGAGGTGTGGTCAATGTATATTTTCAATGCTCTCCGTACATCTAGAGTGTGCCATACCCTCTCTAAATGGTGCTTGGGATTTGGGCAGAAATTCGGAAGCACTATCTCCTGTGCCCTATGGAACCTACTGTTAATCTTTGGGAAGAAAGTGGGATCAAGTCTCAGCACCACTCTGTCAGAGAAGAAAGTGCATAGGTCCTGCCGAACTGAAAGAGCCTACAATTCCGACACTCATTGGGCCGAGATGATAGCTACCAGAAATGAAACCTTTAGCGACAAAATACGAAGTGACGAATCTCTAAGTGGTTCGAAAGGTGTTTTTGTCAGAGCATTAAGCACCGCATTTAGACACCAAGACGGGAAGCGATGTACCACAGGCGGGTTGACATTAGTTGCTCCACGGAGAAACTGTTGAATGAGAGGATCTCTAGAAAGTGAAATAGGTGAACCACATCTCAACACAGAGGAGAGTGCTGCCACTTGTCTCTTGAGCATATTCGGCGCCAGACCCGAGTCCAGCCCTCGCTGAAGGAAAGACAGAATGTCTAAAACAGATGCTGAGGTGGCTACTAGCCCTTGGGATGAGCACCAAGAGTCGAATTTCTGCCAAGTGGCCTGATAAATTCTTTTGGTAGAATCTCTACGGGATGCCAGCATTGTGGGGATGACCTGGTCCGGAACCCTAGCCGTAGCTAAGATCCACCGCTCAATCTCCACACGGTTAGGCAGAGCCATTGTGGGTCCGGGTGTAGTACTGGTCCTTGGCAGAGGGACACCTGATTGTCCGGGATCCTCCACGGTTCTCAGATGGACAGAGTCAGTAGATCCGCGAATCAAGGCCTCCTCGGCCAGAAGGGGGCGACCAATAACAGCTCTGCTTTCTCCGCGAGAAGTTTCCGTATTACTCTGTGAATTAGAGGGATAGGCGGGAAAGCATATAAAAGGCCCTGAGGCCATTTGCTGCGCAATGCATCCACTGATTCCGCTCCCCGCGAGGGGAATCTGGAGAAGAACTGCGGGACCTGATTGTTGGTCCCGGACGAGAACAAGTCCACTAGCGGTAGTCCGAAGTGGGAGGACAACTCCTGAAAATTCTCTGGGGACAAGGCCCATTCCGATTGGTCGATAGTTTGTCTGCTGAGAGAGTCCGCCGTGCGATTGTCCGTCCCCGCAATGTGTTCCACTTTGACCAACAGTAGATGTGACTCTGCCCAGTGGCCTAGAGTGAGAGTGCCGCCCCACCTGTTTACATGCGCCTTTGCTGTTACATTGTCCGTGAGGACCAGGACATTCGAATCCTGAACGAGATCCTTGAAGGTCAGAAGCGCTAGGCGGATGGCACGTAGCTCTAGGAAATTGATGCCGTGGTGAATCTTGGCGGGGGACTACTTGCCCTGGGCTAGGTGTTGATCGAGATGAGCTCCCCATCCCGACAAGCTGGCATCTGTGGTGATGACAACCCGCACTGGTTCCCTGAAGACCGAGCCTCTGGCTAGCACCTCCAAATTCCACCAAGTTAACGAGTCGGTCACCTCCCGTGGAAGACTCATTCGTCGGCTGGATGAACTGAGGCACGTCCTCTGATGTGGTAGGAGGAACCACTGTAAAGGTCGACTGTGGAGGCGAGACCATAGTACAATATCGTAGGAGGAAACCATCTTCCCCAATAGCTGGGAGAGCTGTTCTAAGGGGACTGACCTAACCCTCCTACAGTTGAAAGCCAAATTCGCCAGACTATTTTGACGTTCAGCTGACAGATAAACCATTGACCTCTGCAAATCAATTTGAGCCCCTAAATGAACAATGGTGGTCGCAGGGGTAAGGTGGCTCTTATCACAGTTAATCGAGAACCTGTGTAGTTGCAGTATATTTATGGTTGTGGCGATGTCCCTGACCGCCCCTTCCCTAGAAGACGAAAGTATCAAAATATCATCTAGGTAGGCTTGAAGCCTAATGGGAATCTCTCGGATATGAGCCATTACTGCTGCCATGATCTTTGTGAAGACCCTAGGGGCCGAGGACAACCCGAAGGGTAAGGCCCTGTATTGATAGTGGGAACCATTAAAGAAAAACCTAAGGAAACGACGGTGGTCTCGCCTAATGGGGATATGCAAATAGGCCTCCGTCAGATCAATAGAAGACATATAATCCCCTGATGCACTCCAGGATGGACCGTAAGGAGTGCATTTTAAAGCGATGATAAGCAATATACTTATTCAGAATGGCCCTCCAGCCCCCGACGGTTTGCTTACCACAAAAAGCCTGGAGTAGAAACCCTGTTTTTGTTGATCGACCGGTACTAGCTGGATGGCCCGGATAGCCAAAAGATGGCGCACAGCCGAATCTACCAGCGCAAGACTGTCACTACAGTTGGAGACAGGGCATCTCAAGAAAACCGTGGGGGTGTGTGTGTGGAGAGAAATTCTAAGGCCAGACCATGCTTGATAGTCTGCCGTACCCAACGGTCAGATGTTGAATAATCCCATTGGGAACTAAAATAAGCCAGCTGGCCTCCAATGGGAAGTTCAACCCTAGGGTTACTTGTAATGGTTGAATTGCCTACCCCGCCCTCCTCGGAAAGGTCTACAGGCATTAAATTTTGGACCAGCACTGACCTGGTCGGTACGTTGGAAGTTCCCTCTGGGAGTTGAATATCTTTGTCGTCTGATTCATGGTCCTCCGAATTCTTGGTTTTGAAAGGGGGCTGAAGACGTGGAGGGACGAAAATAAGGCTGCTGTCGTAGTTCGCCCCTGCGAGATAGCGATGGTAATACCTTCTTCTTGTCTCTCGTTTCAACTAATATGGGATCCAGAGATGCTCCGAATAACTGCGATCCTGAATAGGCGGAGGATGCCAGGCGCCATTTATTTCTAGTGTCCGCACGCCAATGGCGAAGCCATAACAGACGGCGGGACATGACCGTGGACCCAATGGATTTCGTAGAGAAACGCGCCGCATTCAAAGTTGCGTCGGCAGAAAATTCTAAGGCTGCGATCACCTTGTTAAGGTCTTGATGGGCTCTCACATCTGACGTGGGTAGATGGCCCTGAAGCTGCTTGAGCCACAAATAAATAAATAAATAAATAATGGATGCCCTATTGAAAAATGATGACGCTATAGAAGATTTGATGGCCCAGGCTGAGGCTTGGTGGGACTTGACCAAAGATTGGTCAGCTCTTTTGTCCTCCGGGCGTAGGGCCTCGTTTTCTGGCACCGTGACATGAAAAGACGTCGTGAGCGCCACTACTGGTGCATCAACTGTAGGGATCTGTAAGATCTTGTCAAGGTCCTGGGCACAGTTATAGAACTTTTTGTCCGTTGCATTGGGGTTAGAACCCGTGCCAGGGTGAGTCCACTGCCATTGCACCACGTCCACGAACATTTTAGGGGCAGGAATAGCTTCCTCCACCACAGTGAGTTCCACAAAAAGACTAGTCGAAGTCTAGGGCCTGAGGAGTCGAAGGGCCTGAGGAGCTGCCTGAGTGGCTGAGGCAGTCCCCAACCCCGTGGTAGCTAGGGCTTTAAACAGGAGGGAGCGAAACAAATGTGGCTTGAAGAGCCCCACAAAAGATGGCTGATCCGGACCTAGGCCTTCGTCATCCGACAAGACCAAGTCCCCGGATTCCTCCTCCTCGGACAGGGATCCCTGGCTGTCATTGTTGGGGGATTTATCCCTATGTGACCTACCCTCCGTCGTGTGGGGAGGCAAGCTATGTCTCTCTCCCCGACTCGCTTTGTGATAGGAGGGAAGAGGAGCCTCCCATTGAAGAGATTGCGCTACTTCCTGCCTTATTGCCTGCGAGATCATGAGGCTGAATGATTCCGGGAGTTGAAAAACGGGCTGCTGGGGCAATCTATTATCTGGCTGCAGTAAGGGCCCCCATGCTCCCTGATTCATGTTTGCTGTCTGACCCAACAGAGACTCTGAAGTAACCCTGATATCCGCGTCTGACAGGGTGCGGAACAACGGAGTCGTACCTGCTTGTGGCATAGGTAAGGGAGAAAATCTGTCAGGGGACCAGGCCCCTGTGCCTTGAACCTGAGGAGGGTTGTGACCTGGGCTTGGAGGGGCAGGAAAAGCCCTAGATGCCTGTTTTTCTCCTCCCCAGGCGATGGCGATCTGGGAGCCCTCTCTGAGGCCTTATGAAAGGCTCTTTCCAGCACCTTGTGGCGCCTCTGCTCTGCCCGCGCCTTTTTTATTTTTGGTGCGGGAGACCTTACGCCCTCTTGTTGGGGAAACCTGTAGGGCTAAAGAAATGCCTTCTCCCGGATTGTCCAGGCCTTCCTGGGAAGAAGCAGTTGCTTCAGGCTGGTCGTTAGGGGATGTCGCCATTTTTTCCATTTCCCACCAATTTCCTCCCCGCTGCCAGCCTAATTTCCCTGGAACCGTTGTACTCACGACTCCAGACGCTTGCTGGGCGAACAAATCCTGGACGGCTCACTGATGTTGTGGGGACAGGAGACCCGCCCTCCGATCGCCAGGCGATCAAGTGGCTGGCAAGTAGAAAGGCTTTTGGCCCTTCTGGAATCCGCGCCGCCTATTTCGTGCCGCCAATGCCTGGTACTTCAATCGCTCGGCAGTGGGCTTCCAACGCGGTCTCCCCCGATTTCCTCCGAAGCCTCCGGCCTCCAAAAATTCAGAAAATAAAGGCGGAGCTAGTCACTCGCCTCTAGGCTGCAAACGTGACGTTTAAAAGTCGAGGTCTGCCGCTGCTCGCTACTCGGAGGAATGAAGAGCTGCTTCCCAGGAGCGCATCGGGGACAAGCCCATGAGCGCTTTCTCAGCCGTTGTGAGGCGGGCAAAACAAGGGTCTGGGTGTGCTCTCAGCGCTTCGGGGCAAGCCCGTGAGCGCTTTTTTTCGGCCATTGCAAAGCGGGAGAAAGAAAAAAATAAAGTCTGGGGCTGATCTCAGCGCTTCGGAGGCAAGCCCGTGAGCGCTGTCAATCAATTATCCCGCCGGCGAAAGCGCTGATTCGGCCCTCAGCGGGCTCGGGATCCAGTCCCTTCACGCTAAGAATCTTAAGTGAACAAAAATCAATTACTCTAAGTTAGAAATTCAAACCAATATCTAAAAAAAAGCAAACTGGTTGTTAAATTATTTGAATCCCACCACTGCATGTAGGGCTTTAGGGTGTTGACCAACATTTCAACTGGATCTGGAGGCAGACTACTAATTCAGTGCAGTTTATGTAGCAAGGGTGTTACATGTGTTTTTCAGTCACCCAGTATGGTTCATATCTCTGGATCTGCACAGCTGAAGTTTTGGATAATCTAGATGATAGCCTCATCTAGAATGCATTGCAATATCCAATTGGGAGATGACCAGGGCATGAGTGACCAGTGGAGAGCCTTCCTATCTAGGAAAAAGCATAATTAGCTCATGAAGTGGAGTTGAGCGAAGGATCTCCTAGCTAGGACCACCACTTTCTCTTTGAATAGGAGCTGTGAGTCCAAGAGGACCCCCTCCCCCAATTACACACTATGTCTGTCTGGGCTATTACAATGATGAACTCCAGGGTACAGAGGGCCCCACCCACAGCCATTCTGTCTTCAGTTGAAGTTTGTTGTTCCCCATTCAGACTTCTACAGTTTCCATGAATCACGAAAGGATTTCCACGGCATCACTCACTTCACCCAGGATGGAGATATATAAATGGGTATATTCAGCATATCGATGATATCCCATGGAGACGGAGGATATCACCTAGGAATTCCATGTAGATCTTAAATCTTGCTTTTATTATTTCTTTTAAAGTTATTAGTTTATTATTTTTAATTTTTTGTTTACAACCAAGCAGGGCCCTAGTTAATCTTTATGTATACTTCTTTATGTTTTTCCCTACTGCGCATGCGCCAAGATGGCGCGTTGAGGATCTTCGGCGGTGCAGTTGGTGGCCTTTCCGGGGGTCTGGGACCGAGAGGGGCTGTTTTTGGGCCCTCTCGGTCCCGGACCCTGCCGGGAGAACATCTGAAGCGGCGTTTGGGCTGGGGCTGGCCGGGACCGGAGCCTCGGAACAGCTGATAGGCTCGGCGGTCTCGGCGGCTTCGGCTTCAGCTCCGGCGGCTTCCTCCGGCGGCTTCCTAGGCCTGTTTGGGGCGGCGTCTCCACGGCCGGCTTGGGGCGGTGGCCGCTCGGTGGGGGGCTCAGCTGCTTGGCGGCTCCCTCAGCGGCCGCTCGGTGGGGGGCTCAGCTGCTTGGCGGCTCCCTCAGCGGCTCCCTCCGGAGCCTCGGAACAGCTGGTGGGCTCGGAGGCTTCGGCGGCTTCAGCGGCGTCCTCGATGCCTCCCACGGCCGGCCTGGGCCTGCGGTCGTTTGGCGGTGGGCTCGGCGGCCCTGTGGTGGCTCGGGGGCGGCGCGGCGGGGGCTCTGTGGCTCCCTCGGCGGCTCGGCGGGTCCCTCCGTGGCTCCCCTGGCCCGCTGGGGTGGCGGCCGCGGCCGTGGCGGTCGCTGTATGACTTTCGGGTCTGGCGGCGGCGGCGGCGGCGGCGGCCTTCCCCCAGGGGCTAAGACTTTTTTCATCGATGCCGGAGAGGGCCTGGCCGGACTTCCTCCCCTCGGCTCTTGGCGTTTTTCTCGGCGTTTCCTCTGTCCTCTGGTGGGCCATGGCTGGGGTGATGGCCGCGGTGGTTGCGCCTGGCCCTCGGGCTCCGCCGGCGGTGGCAGCGGTGGCGGACGGCCTCCCCTACTCCCAGGGGCCGAGGACTTTCTATCAACGTTTGAGAACTTTTGAGTACTTTTCTCCATCATTTGCCAGAGACGAGGAGATAGGAGAGGATCGGTCGCTGAGTGGTAGCGCAGGGGATCGGATGTGTCATCTGGAGGGTTCGGCCCGCCGAGGGAGGAGTTGGAGGCGAGGCTGGCCCTCTTTTAGACCCCCCTTTTTCTGACATCAAGGCCCAGAGTGACTGTAACACCAAGGCCGTACGGACTGACTTGGAGGAGAATGGCTTATCATCTGGACCTGGGAAAGTGGGGCCGTTTGGGTTTGGGGGTAGAATAACGGCCCCACGGAATCCTGGAAGTCCATTGTCCATCTCGCCAGCCAGGGACTCTAGTCTTGCTGCAATGACATTTTGCCATCTTGACCGGCTTGGATGGACTGCTGACTGTGCTGTATTTTTATTGATGCGAAGATTTTCAACTGCGGACCTTCTTGCCCTGCGAGATTCCCCTCTCTCGCAGGTCTGGCCCTCCACACTATCGAGGGCACATCTCGAGGACGGGTTTTGGAACCCCGAGAGTTGGCATGCGAAATCTAGGAGGCTTAGGGGATTTTTAATGAACTGTTTTAATCGTTTTTTACCAGGGAGTTTTAAGGGAAATTTTAAGGGGAGGAAACTGACGGGTTTGGTTCTGGGGGTGGATGGGCCCATCAGGAAGGGGCTAGGTCCACCATGTGTTGTGGCGGTAACTTAATAGGTCCTGGGGTTATGGCGAGGGTGTCGTTCCAGTTTGTCAGGGTCGAGCTATTATTACGGTAAGTGGGAGAGGCAGATATGACGGAAGGGGGCCACATCAGGTTTTGGGGCTCGCCCTCGCTGTTCTGACGATTGCGTGCTCCGGCCCCAGGAATTTCCCGTGACCCGAGTGGCCAGGATAATCGGGACCTGGGCCTCCGCTGATGTTATGTAATGCCAGGTCCATGTTAATAAAGCCCCTGATTTCAGATCTTATTCAGGAAGGGACCGCGGACGTTATGGGCGCACGGAGACCTGGTTGGGCACTGAAGGGGGGGTTCCCCTAGTGGAGATGTGCCCACCAGGCTTCCGAGCATTCCATCAGCCGAGGGCCCAGGGTAGGGGTGGAGGGGTGGGGGTTATCATCAAGGAGAGTCTGGGGGCGAGGGGGACCACTGTGGCTCAGATAGCTGGGTGTGAATCCTCTTCGTGAAGTGGGGTCGAGAACTCAGGTGGGCATGTTGATCACGTACCTGGCTCCTTGCTGCGTGACTACAGCCCTGCCTGAGTTGTTGGAGTTGCTGGCCGGGTTGGCAGTTGAGACCCCCAGACTGCTGGTCATGGGGGATTTCAATTTGCCATCAGCCGGCGTAGCATCCTCAACAGCTCAGGAGTTCATGGCTTCCATGACGGCCATGGACCTGATTCAGTTAATTGACGGCCCTACCCACGTCGGGGGAGGTACCCTAGACCTGATTTTTATCTCTGGCCAGTGGTTTAATGATCTGGTTTTAAATGATTTAGTTGTGGAACCTTTGTCATGGTCAGATCATTTTCTCCTTCGTCTAGACTTTCTGACCGCTACCCACCATCGCAGGGAGACGGAACCAATGCGTTGGTTCCGTCCCAGGCGCCTGATGGACCCGGAGAGGTTCCTGGCGGAGCTTGGGCCGTTCCCCGAACCCCTGTCCCACGACTCGACTGAAGAGCTAGTTGCGGCCTGGGAACGGGCCGCGGCTGGAGCTTTGGACCGTGTCGTGCCTTTGCGGCCTCTGACCCGGCGCCAGTCTCAACCAGCTCCTTGGTTCTCCGAGGAGCTGAGGGAGATGAAGCGCCGGAGAAGACGCCTAGAGAGTGCCTGGAGATCCAGCCGCTCTGAGGCTGACCGGACACTAGTTAGGTCCTATAGTAGGACCTACCTAGTGGCAATGAGGGCTGCGGCGTTCCCACGCTTCCTCCTCATTGCGCCGGCAGATAACCGCCCGGCCGCCCTGTTTCGGTGACCCGCCGCTCCTCCAACAGGAGGCGGGAGGACCCCTACAAGGCCGTGCCCAGGAGTTTAACGGTTATCTATACGACAAAATCGTTCAGCTTCGGGACGGATTGGATCAAAATTGGGTAGATCCAGGCGAGGGTTCCGAGGACCGTCTTGTTGAGGTGGTTTGGGATGACTTTGATCCTGTGACTCCCGAGGACATGGACAGGTTGCTGGGCAGGCTGAACGCCACCACATGTTTACTGGATCCGTGCCCCTCCTGGTTAGTACTGGCTACTCAGGAGGTGACACGAGGCTGGCTCCAGGGATTACAAATGCTTCTCTGCGGAGGGGTCTTTCCGCGGCCTTGAAAGAGGCTGTGGTGAGACCCTCCTCAAGAAGCCTTCCTGGACCCAGCTGTTTTAGGAACTACCGGCCAGTCTCCAATCTTCGCTACGGCGAAGGTTGTAGAGAGTGTGGTGGCATGTCAGCTACCCCAGTACCTGGATGAAGCTGTCTATCTAGACCTGCTCCAGTCCGCTTCTGGCCCGGATACAGTACGGAGACAGCTTTGGTCGCGCTGGTGGATGATCTCTGGAGGGCCAGGGATAGGGGTTACTCCTCTGCCCTGGTCCTATTAGACCTCTCAGCGGCTTTTGATACCATCGACCATGGTATCCTGCTGCGCCGGTTGGAGGGGTTGGGAGTGGGAGGCACCGGTTATCGGTGGTTCTCCTCCTACCTCTCTGGTCGGGCGGAGACGGTGTTGACAGGGGGCAGAGATCGACCCAAGGTGCCTCATGTGGGGTGCCACAGGGTCGATTCTCTCACCCCTCCTGTTCAACATCTATATGAAGCCGCTGGGTGAGATCATCAGTGGCTTTGGGGTGAGATACCAACTGTACGCTGATGACACCCAGCTGTACTTTTCCACCCCGGGCCACCCCAGTGAAGCTGTCGAAGTGTTGTCCCGGTGTCTGGAAGCCGTACGGGTCTGGATGGGGAGGAACAGGCTCAAACTTAATCCTTCCAAGACGGAGTGGCTGTGGATGCCGGCACCTCGGTACAGTCAGCTGCAGATGCGGCTGTCTGTCGGGGGTGAATCATTGGCCCCGATGGAGAAGGTACGCAACTTGGGCGTGCTCCTGGATGGCCGGTTGTCCTTTGAAGACCATTTGGCGACCGTCTCCAGGAGAGCATTTTATCAGGTTCGCCTGATCCGCCAGTTGCGCCCCTTCCTGGACCGGGATGCCTTATGCACAGTCACTCATGCCCTTGTTACCTCTCGCCTGGACTACTGCAATGCTCTCTACATGGGGCTCCCCTTGAAGAGCACCCGGAGACTTCAGCTAGTTCAGAATGCGGCTGCGCGGGTTATTGAGGGAGCGTCTCGGAGCTCCCACATAACACCTATCCTGCGCAGACTGCACTGGCTACCTGTGGTTTTCCGGGTGCGCTTCAAGGTATTGGTTACCACCTTTAAAGCGCTCCATGGCTTAGGACCGGGCTATCTACGGGACCGTCTACTGCCGGCTTCTATCTCCCATCGTCCGGTACGCTCCCACAGAGAGGGACTCCTCAGGGTGCCGACAGCCAAACAGTGTCGACTGGCGGCCCCAGGGGAGGGCCTTCTGTGGGAGCTCCGACCCTGTGGAACGAACTTCCCCTCGGACTCCGACAATTACCTGACCTTAAGACCTTTCGCCGCGAACTTAAAACTTATTTATTTCATATGGCTGGACTAGCCTGATTTTTATTTTTATTAGATGGGTTTTTAAAATTGTGTTATTTTATAGGGGAGTATGTTTTTAACGTTTTGGGCATTTAAATTAGTTTTTTAAGGGTTGTTTTAAATTATTGTGTGTATTTATATTTTATCTGCCTGTTCACCGCCCTGAGTCCTTCGGGAGAAGGGCGGTATACAAATTAAAATATTATTATTATTATATTATTATTATTACTGAATATGGTCTGAACTGAGCCTGAGACTTTCTCTGTGTAAAACATATGCTCTGCCACTGTGTTCCAGGTCACAGGTAATTGAAAACAAGATGACATAAATTACATTCTACTATATCTGGAGGGCATTGTACTGGGAAAAGGGAGAAATAGAAAAAGAATGAGATGATAAGATGAGATTTTATTAAGGTATGTTGTAATTCTCACTGATCTGTCCATGATCTTGGAACCCTTAAGGCTGCTCACATTTTCTTGATCCCAGTTTCGTCCTGATACAATATCTTACCTCTTTTAATCTGTTTTTCTGATCTCTTGACTGCACTTGCTCCCTGCATTTCTCTCCAAAGTCCTAGATTGCTGATTTATGTATAGGTTCTAAGTTGCTGAAAAATCTTATTCTTCACATATGCCTTATGCTTAAAAAAATGTCACAACTCTTATTTCTCTCTGTCTAATCTTTACATTATTGGAATTGTTTGGGTTTAAATAAAAGGGCCTACCATTTTACATCTAGCGCTTAAAAATGTGTTTTAAAATTGAATATATAGAGTAGATTCATTTAAATCTCATTCATTTCATTTGGTCTGTGCTAAAAACGATCAATTTCTGATTCAATCTATGTTGTTATTACATGTATTTCTGCACTTACTTGGTGCAGAAAATATAAGCTTAGATATAAGCTACATAAAGTCCCCATAGTATCCATGGGAAAGACCTGGCCATACCTGATAATATAACAATTGACAGTTTCTGGTTCAACACAGCATGTGGTGCAATGGTGGGTTGCTACTGGTTCTGTCCGGTTCTTGCAAACCAGTAGTAAAAGCGGCAGGAGGCTCCGCCCACCCACCCAGACATCATAATGGATGATCTGCGCACACGCAGAATCATGCGCACACGCTCCCTTACAAACAGGTAGTAAAGGTAAGTAGAACCCACCCCTGATGTGGTATGGTTTTTGTTTGTTTGTTGCCACACCACTTATTTAGTTGGACTTTTAAGCCACAGCTTCAAGTTTTGATATGCAAATGAAATACCTCCTCCCCAAATCCTATGCTCTACTCAAAAGGTCAATCAAAATCCTTAAAGTCAGTTCAAATAAGAAAGGTGTTCCAACATTTTACCCAATGTTTTAGGTATTAATAATGTTTTCATACTTTGGTAAATTATGAACTGCAGTTTATTAGCAAAATGGGACTGGGATGACACATATTAAAACATGATTTTTAAATCAGAAGGAGAGAATGCCACACAGTATAGTTAACTCAAAGCAAAACATTGTGTTATAGGTAAAAGGCAAAGCACATAGATGCTAGTCGTTCCCCTCGCACATAGATGCTAGTGGTTCCCGATGCCGTTTCAAAGCCAAAGAGCCAGTGCTGTCCAAAGACATCTCCGTGGTCATGTGGCCGGCATGACTAAACGCTAAAGGCGCATGGAATGCTGTCACCTTCCCACCAAAGGTGCTCCCTATTTTTCTACTTGCATTTTTTACGTGCTTTCAAACTGCTAGGTTGGCAGAAGCTGGGACAAGTAATGGGAGCTCATCCCATTAGGGTTTCAAACCGCTGAACTGCTGACCTTTCAATCGACAAGCTTAGTGTCTTAACCACTGTTATTATAGCTTTTTTCAATGTTGGAGTCAAGTCACTGAATTTCTAGAACAGGTATCAACAACAGGGTATGTTCTACTTTGTTGGACGGCAGCTCTTACAATCTCTACTAAGCACAATGATTGTTTTCTGAGCAGTTATTAATGTTGTAGTTAAACCATCAGACGGCAATGATATAAACAATAAAAAAACTGATGAGGGGGAAGGACAGTTCCAAAGAGAGAGCTCTCAGCTATTCCATTTTTCTCCCCAATGTGGTGCCTGTTGTGCCCACTAGCTGACAGCAGAGTTGGCGGCAGACTTGGATGATTAGGAGGTTGGGGAGGAACCTGGGCCAGCTCTGGAGTCTAGGGAAGGCTTTGATGGATGCTCTGCGTTGGGCGCAGAGATAGAGCCAGGACCATCTGACATTTCCCAGCCATTGGAGAAGCAGCTGCCTTTGGAGGCTGAGATAAGAGGGGAGAAAAACAGCTGGGGTCTGTTCCAGATGCACTTATGTGCAGAGCTGTTAGGAGAGGAGAACAACTGAAGACAAGGAGTTGAATTAGGAAGCAAGGCACACATGGATGCTGAATGGCCCCTCCCTGGCTAGGGAATAAATAGAAGGAAAGGGGAGTGGTAATTGTAGGAGACAACAGATTTGGCTCATCATGTTTCATGCCTCAAAGACTGCTTGGCGGACCTTAATTTGCAGCTTTGTGGCTGGGAGCTCATGGCCTGGCAATTATCACAAGGAACTGATAAGGTCTGCTACTGAAGTTAAATCTTTGAAGGACTATTGCCTGGACTTTTCGGTGCGTTAATGCCATTAATTCAAAGGAAATAAATAAAGATGGATTTTTTGTGACAAGAAGTCTGATTCCTGTTTATGTTAAAGCTGGGTCAGAACAGTGCCCGAACAATATCAAGGAAGAGTTTCCCATCACCTTATGGAATAACGCTGTTATCTTCCCACTGAAGTGGTACTTATTTTTCTACTCACATTTGCATGGTTTTGAATTATTAAATCGTAAGACGATCAAGATTTGCTTTGAGATAAAGGTGTACTGACTTGCAGCCATATCACAGTATGATGGGATAATTGTAATTCACTGGATGGTACATTCAAAACTGGATGGTACATTTTAAAAATGAAACTTTCTTTTGGTATTTGAAATAGTTGATTTCCATGGATCTGAATAGGTATTTTACACTAAGGCAGGGGTGGATTCTACTTACCTTTACTGTTTAATACTGAGTGGGTGTACACAAACTGAGGCCAGACCGATGGCTAAGAATAACTTTATTAACGGCGCAGCAAAACGCCAACAAAAGGGAATCGCAACAGTCAGCAGGAACAAGACAGAACAGAACAACAACAGAGAGAGAGAGAGCCATCTGACAGCTCTTTTATACTCGGCTGTCAGATGGCTGCTCCAATAGGAGCGCCTCAGGTTTCCCGCTCTTGACTTGGCTCGCGCTTTAGCCAATCAGCAGCGACCTGCTGTTGGCGAGGCAGGAGCCGGGTCATATCTCCGAGAACTCAACAACCTTCCCCTCCCAGATTGCGCACGCATAAACTGACAAATACGCAGGTGCCCGTTGGCTCCTCCCAGATCTTCTCAGTACAGCAGCCAATGGAGGAGGAGCAACTGGTGGTTCCAAAGGCATCATGGAGGACTCTGTTGTCATCGTGGGGGAAAGACCTGCTGACGTCATGGATCCAGGTTCTGAAGGTGAGTTGCCCGCCGAGAATGCTCCAGTTGTGGAGGGTTGGTGTCCCTCAAGAGGAGGATGAGTCGCGGCGGAGACTTGGTTGTCGGTCAGAAGAGAGTAGGAGCGTTGATGGCCCTCGAGAGGAGGTTGAGTCGTGGGAGAGGCTTGGTTTTCAGTTGGGAAAGAGTAGAAGTGTTGTATATCGGCTGGGGGAGTGGCGCTTGTCTTCTAAGTTGGTTTATGTGTCGGCACCACTCTCGACCATCTTCCAAGCGGACCCTGTAAGAACAGGGCCCCGTTAGTGCTGTGATATGGCCAGGCACCCATTTGGGTGCCGACCTATAGTTTTGGGCAAACACAGGGTCCCCGCAGGTAAAAGACCTTGGGGGTTCCAGATAGTTTGGAGTGTGCTGTTGGCTGTAGGTTGGGTGGAGACAGTCGAGGGTCGTGCAGATCCGGCGTCCCATGAGCAGCTCTGCTGGGCTTAACTTTGTAATGGGATAGGGGGTAGTGTGTTGCGCCAGTAGGTACTGGGAAATTTTGGTGTGCCAATTCGAGGGGCCCAAACGGCTCGGCACTTCTTTGGCCGATCTTATGGCCCGTTCTGCCAGGCCATTTGCAGCCGGATAGAACGGAGCCATTGGGACATGGCAAATGCCATGTTTGGCCAGGAAGGTCTAGAAGGGTGCTGAAACAAACTGGGGCCCGTTGTCTGTCACCACCACATCGGGCAATCCATGAATGGTGAACAGCTGCTCTAGGACCCGAATTGTGGCATCGGCCGTGGTGGAGGGCATGCGTGCCAACTCCACCCAACGGGAGTATGTGTCTACCAGCACCAGAAAGATCTGGCCCATGAATGGTCCAGCAAAGTCCAAGTGGACCCAGGACCAAGGCTACCGGGGGACTTCCCAGTCCCTGACTGGAGATGCCGGGGGAGCTGGCCTGGAGTTCTGGCAACTTTGGCACTTTGACACTCAGAGCTCTATGTCATGGTCCAGTTTGGGCCGCCACACATAGCTGCGGGCGAGTGCCTTCATGCAAATGATGCCGGGGTGGGCATCGTGGAGGTTATTTAAAATTGGTGCCCTTAACTTAGTTGGCGCCACTACCCTGTTTTCCCACAAGAGGCACCCTTTCAGCGTCGACAGCTCATGCTGCCTACGCTGGAAGGGCAGGAACTCTGCGTGCACCACTGATTGCGGCCAACCCCTGTGCACCCGGTCGAGGACCTGGGCAAGGGTCGGGTCTGAAACAGTGTGTTGGTGATGTCAGCGGCTGAGATAGGCCCATGCCATTCATCGATAAGTAAGACGGAAACAGCGGGGGACCTACAGCGGGGAAGGGAAGAGGGCAGCGGCTGAGGGCATCAGCATGCCCCATCACCTTGCCCGGACGGTAATGGAAGTGGTAGTTGTAAGCCACCAGGAATTCGGTCCAACGGGACGTTCGTGGTGATAAGATGGGAGGCATTTGATGATCACCGGCCAGCAAGCCCAGAAGGCCAACAGTGACATAGTGTAAGCCGCCCTGAGTCTTCGGAGAAGGGCGGGATATAAATGCAAATAAAATAAAAAAAATTAAAAAATAAAACTTGCTGTTGGCGAGGCAGGAGCTGGGTAGTATCTCCGAGGACTCAACATTTACTACTGGTTCACATCGTGTCCACACACGCAGAAGAGTTTTGATGATGTTTGGGTCAGTGGGCAGAGCCTCCTGCCGGTTTTACTACCAGTTTTATAGAACCGGTCTGAACCGGGGCAACCCACCACTGCACTAAGAGCAATTTCACCCTATACTCTATATTGTTTATTTCCCGTGTTCTCCCTGAAGTAATATATTATATATATAATATATTCCAGTATGGATTGTACTGATTTGGTAAAGGACTTGAGAGGTAGAATCCAGCTACATGTCCTTCCCATCCCTGCTAGAGAAAGACAGACAACTTTGAAAATAGAAGAATTTTACTTTTACAGTAATGATGCAGCCCCCTTTCTGATGGCACATGAGCCATCGCCCCAGTTCAGCTCCACTGTGCATGCATACGTGCCTCCCGCTGGCCAGCTGGTTTTTGGGTGTCTGCCATAAATGTGGAGGGGTGCATGCAGGGGGACACACATGTGCAAGCATGGGGCGGGGCACATGCAGCAAGCCTGCGTGCACATGTATGGGGGCAGGGTGTATGCAGGGGGGCATGCACATGCGTGGGGGGCGCATGCGCACGGACCGCGCATGCATTGCATTTTGGGGGTTTGGACATGCACACTTTGGGCATTTGGTCCAGAATAGGTTAACCATCACTGCCTTAGCCAGAACAGAGAGAGAATATTGTTGGCAAACCCCAATAATTTGGACATACTGTTGATCCTATCACTCTATGCACAGATGACACCAATTATATGAAAATGGAAAATTCCTGATGGATAGAGTATGATAGGTGTCCTGCTCCAGGTTGTGCACATGCATGTGCACATACACACATATACACACACAAACTCACACAGGAATATTTTGCAAAAAGCTTTATTCAGAATCATGCAAATTCAGGTGGTGGCACATAGGGCATATGTGCAAGCTACTGTTATCCAGTGAACAAAAAGTCCTAAATCTCCGGCGAGCTCGCTTACAACAAGTTTCAAGAAGTTTACAGAATTGTGCAGAAGAATACCCAGGTCACACAGCGGTTCAGATGGCATGGGTGGACCAATATGGGGTCAGAAAGACAGAGCTTTAAGATCCCAGAGGAACACAGTCTCAGACTGAGAATCCAGGCTTTCAGTTTTCCAATGAGAAAAAAACCAGCTAGTGATGGCTTTTAAGAAAACCCCATGGCAGTGAAGCCGATCAAAACTGGGAATGCCCTTTCCAGGCAAGAAGACAAGCTGAACACCATTGTTCTGCTCATGGACTGGATCGATGCTCCATCTTTTGTTCCTCACCCTCTGACTGGAGATACTCTTGATTGCTGATCAAATTAGCTTCTGGTGTTAAGTGCCCACAATCATTTTGGACATGTCCATCTGACACTCTTGGAACAGATTCCTTGGCATCGGAGTCACAGCTGCTCATGCCACTGGCCCATAATGTACATACAATATTGATATCTGAAAATTGGAATATTGATACGTAAGGCTGCCCACTCATAAGCTGTGATTTATTCAAAATATTATTGATGGAACAAGTGATTGAACATCTTACTGGCCTCATGGTTTAAAGCACAGTGACATAATAATTTAAATGGAAAGAAAAGAAGAAATTATGTGGAAAGCAGCATCCGTATTGGTGAACCTTGTAATATTGATGCTGGAATTTCTTATTTCCACCCTGATCATCTACCATCTTCCTGGGTAATTTGAGACTTTGGATTCTGATCATGAGATCTAATCCCAAAGTCTCGTCTCATCTGAGGTACAATTGGCCTCCACCCTGTTGCTTTACCAAAAGCCCCCTGAAGACATGGTTTTGTCAGTGGGCCTGGGGTCCACAAATGGAGGTAGAGATAATCGAGTGGTTGATTCGATGTTGTTGCTGCTGCCGTAGGGTAGGGGATGGGGTGGGGTTATGATGTTTTGGATTTTTAATGCTGTAAATTGCCTTTGTGTGAGTTGGGCAGCCATATACATTTATTTAATAAACAAGTTATAATCCTAGCAGTGCTATTGCGGATCCGGCGTCCCATGAGCAACTCTGCTGGGCTTAACTTTGTAATGGGACAGTTTGAATTGAAATATGCAGTACCAGCAACCAATCCAGAAGTTATGTATTGCAATCTATTTTTAATTAAAATAAAGGCTACAAATTCTAAACTATAAGTACAGAACTGCAACATTCCTTGGCATAGCAGTACCTTGATAATAATCCTAAAACAAGCAGGCAAGAAATTCCTGTATTGCAGCATTAGTTTTTTTTTTTAAAACCTCCCCCCCCCACACCTCTTTCATCTCTTTATTACTATTCTAGTCACTGCACTCCAGAAGGGAAGGCGGAGCTCCTGTTCCATTTTCTCTGGCTCTGTCCTTTTCTATCAATAAACTCATCACAGCAGTAATCTTACATACAGATAGTAAGAAAATCCAGCTGCTTTAAACAAGATTCAGTTTCATCCTGGAGTTTCAAGAGGATTTTCTCATTAGAACATGCAGCTTTGTTGATTATGGTGAGATGGCTGAAGATTTACATCCTCGACTAGCCATCAAGCTCTCAGGCTACCATCTGAGTTCAAAGTATATAATGTATTTCTTACAAATGGACAGGTTCTAGTGTTCATTTTCCATCATGTTGCTTAATATAAATGTATTCTACTGAAACATCTATTTTCTCTCAAAGCTTGGATTTTATTTGTCTTACTAAGTCTCAGACCTGACATTATTACGATGCAGGGAACGGCTCCTTTCTAATTCTCAACTAATGTCATATTGTAGGAGAGATTTGACTTAAAAAAAGGCTAAGCAAACAGCTCAATTAATTTTGAGCCAGCAAGCTGAATCTGAATGCATAAATCAAATTGCTGCAGCAGCAAGAATATTCCTTATTACTAAAGAGTTATAAAATTTAATTGCCAACACTCCCTTCTCTTCTCCTCATGTCACTTTGTCAAACATCATATTTGAGTTCCTGTTTGGCTAGAAAAAGAGCATTTCTGAGTAAGATTTTCCTTTTTTAAATTGGGCATGCGAACTCAAAATAATCAATCATGTTTGATATTTTTACATGCTAGGTAAAAATAATTCTTCAACTTTGGAGCTTGGTAATTAACTATCCTCTTCCTTTTAGGATCTTGAACCACCTCCAATTTAAGAGTTAGTATAATATAATAGGTACAGTACAGGTTGTGGAAAAAAGATAGATGCTCAGATATTAAGGAAAATGTGTTTCGAATAGCAATAATTTTGTTGTTTAAGGTATAATTTTCGAAACAGTAAGAACTCTTGGGTGCAAAAATTTACTTAAAGTTTTAGTGTCTTTGGCATGAGTTATTGAAGTCATAAACAATTTCTTTCATATAAAGGTTATTTACTCATATATAGTACAGTTTCAATACTCGAACAGATTTTTGATGTTTTTAAAATTTTGGGAAAAGGAGGGATATTATTCAGCCCTATACACCTAAATATTTTCTATATTCCATCTTAACTTCAGTTCTTACAAATGCAGCTTTTATCCTATTACGCTTTACATCATTCATAAAATCTATAGAGATATAGATAATAATTATATTTTAGCAACTTGCACATGACCCTTTCCTGCCATTACCTTTTTTTTCTTTTTTGCTTTCTATGCAAAAAAAAATCTATTAAGTCAGAAAATACAACATATAAACCATTTTGATGGATAGTGCTAGGAGCCATCTATCTTGAAGCATCTTCTTATTTGAACCAGTAATGCAAGAGAGATTTGCATTACTGCAATCCACAGCTTTGTCACATTTAATATGTTGTTGACAAACTGTTACTTTCATTATCATGTATTCTACTGTGTATAGTCATCTTTGTTAGCAGTATTCCTTATATTTCTTCTTTGTATTTTATAATACTATTTTCTATATTAAAGCAATAAAACTGTTATACAAAAAAAAAACAACCTAATTTTTTGTCAACCAAAACATAAGGTACTATGGGCAGGTTTTTGGCAGGTCCAAGATTTGAATTAGCTATATTTCAAGCAACGTGAGACTTACAGAAAACATATTCACATCAGCTTTAGAACCTAAGACACTGACAGAGTTCATTCATCACACTAACTGCTGATTACTTATTTTATTACTTTTTTTACATTTAAGATTACATTCCATTTTAAGATATACACAACATCAAAATATATCAAAGACCAGAATGCAGGTGCAGTTTTAATGCTCCAAATAATATTAAAGAAAAGCTGATTGGTATATATACTAAAGATAATTAGTTTGCCTATGTGGTTATGTATTTTCTCCTCTTGACTTTGCTAGCCTTACAAAAAAAATTATCCTGCCAACAAAAAATTCTGCACAACAGAACATCTTAAAATACATGGGGGCATCATTCTACCTATTCTTTCTCTTCCCTGGAATCCCTGCTCCCTTATGATTTCAGTTCCAATATTCTAATATTTAGTAATGCAGTGAAATTTTTCATCCACTGATTCAGCAATCTGCTAAGGGAGAAGAGAGAAACATTGCCCTTACCTTCTGTCAAATTCTTCCTATTTATCTGATCAAGCACACATAAAACCATTGTTATCTGCATACAACAATAGAAAATAAAATGATACATGTGAATAATTAAAAAAAACCACATTCTGGATTACTAGCTACAAACCTCCATTAGTTAATCCAAACATCAGACTAAAACACAGTTAATCTTCCTTAATCACAGCTCATTGTGATGTTAGAACTGACCATTACTGCTAAGGTTTTTGCCAGTTCATAAACTATAGCTGCGCGGTGGTTCTAAAAACATAGAAGTGCAATGTTGGTACCTCATGACAAAAGGCAGAGGAATTATTTGGCCAGTTAAGGCCAACAAGCTACCACACCATAAAGTGGGATCCCTTAGATATGGATTATAGTAGCAGCAATCCCCAACCTTTTTTGAAACAGGGACTGGTTTTGTGAAAGACATTTTTTTCCTATGGATTTGGAGAAGTAGCACGCAGCCTAAATCCCTTACACACACAGTTTATAGGAGAGCTTGTGCTCCTATGAGAATCTAATGCCTGATGATCTGAGGTGGAGCTGAGGCAGTGATGCAAATGCTGGGAAGCAGTGACAAATGATGAAGCTTTGCTTGCTCATCCACCACTCATCTCCAGCTGTGCAGCCTGGTTTCTGGCACTCCACGGACCAATATTGGTCTGTGGCCCAGGGGTTGGGATCCCTGGATTATAGTTCTCATTATCCCAATCAGCTTTCCATGCTGGGAATGACAATGTTAAGGTCCTTTAGATGGGCAGTAACTGGGGAATATGGGACAAGTCATTTAATTTTTCTTCAAACTTTGAACAGGAGAGAAAGGAAAGAAGGAAGTAGCAACAAATCAATACAGAATTCCCATTAAAGGTACAAATGATCAGCCTCAAGTATTCTACATATGCATTATGTGAAGAACTGACTTTTTTTGACAAGGCGCTTATACTGTGAAAGGTGGAAGGAAAGAGGATTAACAGCAGCAAGGTGGACGGACTCAAATACAACACGGATAGGTGATTGGAAGACCTGAAGGAGTATGTTAGGAACAGACTGACATGGAGAAAATCAATTTATGTTATTAAGGACATTGAGTTGATGATGATCAATCAATCAACATATAGCCACTGTGTTGAGTTCAGTGAAAGGACCACGGATGCTGAATCAACAACTGTGTTTATTAACGTAACACTAACTTGCAAAACGTTCCAACAAGAAATTCTGACAGGACTCCTCGAATCTCCTCAGCTGAGCCCTTAAAAACCCTGAGCTGTCAGAGAGAGAGAGCCAATCGCAAAACCCGCGGCTTCCCGCTTCTTTTTGTTGCCGGCGCCTCAGCCAATCAGACCGAGCGGCACTCGGATTGGCTGAGACGCAGGACACAACACCCCTCACCCCTCGGATTGCGCAGTCGTAGTCGGACAAATATGCAGGGCGGCGCCGACTCCGCCCTGAGCGCCGAAGTCTAAGAGTGGGAGGAGTCATGGAGGTCTTGTGCGGAGCACTCGGAGTGCTGTTTTGGGACAACCCGTCGCCGACTGGACTGGGCGGAGCCACAGGTAAGGTAGCCAACGAGAGCGCTTTCGGGCGTGGCGGAGTACTAGGTGTCTCAACCTGCGGGTTGTCGTTGTCAGTTGCCGTTGGTTGGCCCTGTATTGCAGGTGGCCTAGGAGAGTTATTCAAGGGGGTGGCCTTGTTTGGAGAGTGTGAATTGGAGTCCCGTCGAGGCATGGAATAAGTGGTGGAACCTGGGGCCTGTTCAAGCAGTGGCTCATTACGGCTGAGGTGTGCTTCTAGTTGAGGAGTGGCGTGCGGGTGGTCGTCCTCGCCGGTAGCCATGTGACGCCTCAGTTGGTTGATGTGATGCCGCCAGATTCGTCCATCAGAAAGGAGGACCCTATAAGAATAGGGCCCAGATAGCTGTATTATGAGCCTGGGCAGCCAGCGTGGCGCATTAACAAAGTTTTGTGCATATACCAAGTCCCCCATATTGAACCCCCGGACCCTACCCTCGTGATCCGGAGTTCTATCTGCACCATAAGTGGGGTGCAACCTATCCAGGATGGTGCAAAGGCGCTGCCCCATTAATAATTCAGCGGGGTTTGTTTTGTGACCTGGCATGGTGTGGTGTGCTGTGCCATCAGATACAGGTTTATTTTCTGTTGCCAGTCAGAATTGCCCAACCGACCCAATGCCTCCTTTGCTGACCTCACGGACCGTTCTGCCAGGCCGTTCCCCGCCGGGTGGAACGGAGCCGTGGGGGCATGCCGGATGCCAAACTTGGCTAAAAACAGTTGGAATACTGCAGTGGAGAATTGGGGTCCGTTGTTGGCGACCAACACATCCGGTAACCCATGAGTAGTAAATAACTTTTCTAGAACCTTAATGATGGACTCAGCGGTGGTCGAGGGCATCAGAAATAACTCCACCCACTTCGAGTACACGTCGACCACCACGAGAAAAGTCCATCCCAAGAAGGGGCCAGTGAGATCTACGTGGATCTGGGCCCCGGGGGGTCTCCCAGTCCCTGACTGGCGCCGCAGGGGGCACTGATCGGGAAACCTGGCAAATGTGGCACTTTCCCACCCAGGCTTCTATTTCCTGATCTAAATTCGGCCACCACACGTAACTCCGACCCAGGGCCTTCATGCGGCCAACGCCGGGGTGGGCCATATGGAGGCACGATAGTATTTGGGACCATAGAGTGGGGGGAACTACCACTCTGTGCCCCCACAACAGGCACCCTGCATTGGTAGATAGTTCGTTGCGCCTGCGAATGTAGGGTAGGAAGTCCGGTGACACTGTCCCCTGGGGCCAACCCCTTCGTACCCAGTCTAGGACTTGTGACACAATGGGGTCCTTGACGGACTCCCGTTTTATGTCCAGAGCCGAAACGGGACAGTCTGAGTCTTTGATCAGAAGTACGGGCTGTGAGGGGGCAGGGTCCTTAATGCGTGCAGGTAGGGGACAGCGACTGAGGGCATCAGCATGGCTGATTTCCTGGCCCGGCCTGTGTACTAGACGATACAAGTAGGCCGCCAGGAATTCAGCCCAGCGTGACATCCTCGGGGATAGGATTTGAGGAGAGGGGCGGTCACCGGCCAGTAAGCCCAGAAGAGGCTTATGGTCAGTAACCAATGAGAAACTACGACCATAGAGGTAGTCGTGGAATCGCTTGACTCCTGCTACCAGGGCAAGAGCCTCCCTATCCAGCTGACTATAATTACGTTCAGCTGGGGATAGGGTGCGCGAGTAGAATGCTATGGGGGCTTCGGCCCCATTGGGTAAGAGGTGACTCAGTACAGCGCCAACGCCGCAAGGCAAGGCGTCGCATGTCAGTACTAGGGGCAAGGTCTAATCATACTGCACTAAAACAGCGGAAGAAACGAGGAGACGCTTGACCACGGCAAAAGCTGCCGCGGCAGCCCGGTCCCAGACCCAGGGCGTGTTCGCGTCCAAAAGGCGGTGTAGCGGCTCCGCAATCGTGGCCTTGTGGGGCAGAAACACCGCGTAGAAATTAAGAAGCCTCAGGAATGCCTGTAGTTGAGCTTTGCAGGTGGGCGTGGAAGCATTTTCTATTGCTTCCACATTGGAAGGAGTGGGGTGGATGCCATGGGCATCCACCAGAAACCCCAGAAATTCCACCTGCAGCTCTCCGATTTTGCACTTTTCTTTCTTTAATTTTAGCCCCGCCTGACGGAAACGGGATAGCACCGCCCTTACTCTGGTGACGAGCTGTGGCATGTCAATTGCCGAGATCAGCACGTCATCAAAGTAAGGGACTACCCCCGGAATCCCATGGAGCAGGTGCTCCATGAGACCCTGGAATATCCCTGGTGCCACGCTAACTCCAAATTGGAGTCTTGTGCATTTGAAAGCTCCCCGGTGGGTGACGATCGTCTGTGCCAATGTAGTTTTGTCATCCACCGGGAGCTGCTGATAAGCTTGGGCCATATCTAGTTTTGCAAAGACATGGCCCCTGCCCAAAGAGTGTAGGAGGTGCTGGACTACCAGCACAGGGTAGGGGTTTGCCTGGAGAGCCCTATTAATAGTTCCCCTGTAGTCGGCACAGATCCTTACGGATCCGTCCGGCTTAAGGGAATCACAATAGGGGTCTCCCACTTCGCATAATCTATGGGAACTAGAATCCCTTGTGCAATTAATTTGTCGATTTGCTCATCGACCTTTGGTCTCAATGCTAGGGGGACCCATCTCAGTTTGAGTCGGATGGGTGCCACCTGTGGATCGAGGTTAAGGGAAACAGGGGACCCCCTATATTTACCCAAGCGCTTGTCGAAAACATCCGCGAATTCGATGGCCAGCATGGAGGGAATATCCAGGCTTGTGCTGTGGATCCCGGAAATACGAAGACCCAAAGCACCGAACCAGTCAAGCCCCAAGAGGCAAGGCCGGTCGTCTTTAACTACAATCAGCGGCAGGTGGCCATTGAAGTTATGATATGTCACTCGGAATTTTCCAATGCCCACAGTTGGAATAGCCCCCCCCCCCAGTAATCTCGCAATGTGACAGAGCAGGGCGTCAGATTGGACTTGAAGACTCCCGGCAACAGGCGTTTCAAGGCGGACCATGCGATCAGCGAACGGGACGATCCGGTGCCCACCTCCATAGCGCACGGTGCCCCTTCCAGATTCACGGTAACATGGATCTTGTTGGCTGGCGAGGCGGAGCCGGCGTAACTGACAGGGATATCATTCTCCAAATTGGAAACGGTGGAGTACTCCCATCGCTGCGGTGCCGGGTTCTTGAAGGGTCCCCGCGGTTTAACAGGCCCACGGGCAACATCCTGGGTTAGCAGAGTGGCCTGGCAAACCCTGGCCAGGTGCCCCCGCTTCCCGCAGCGGCGACAAACGGCAGACTTGAATTTGCAGTTATCTCTCGTGTGATCACCGCCACAGCCCAGGCATGGTGGCTGGGACCGCTTCCCTTCGGATGTACCCGCTTGCTTCGGCACGAACTTGAGGCGTCTGACCTCCACCTCATCTTCCGACGAGTTCTCTCGGTCGGATTCTTCGAAATGGACGGCCACAGGGTTATCTTCAGCCGCCGACCCAGCCCGGAACCGGTGTAGTTCAGCGGCGGACTGCTCGGCCATTTCAGCCGCTCTCGCTTCGTCCAGCGCAAGCTGGAGGGTTAAGTCCTTACGAGCGAGGAGGCGGCGCTGGAGTTTTAACTCTCTGACCCCGTACAGGAATTGGTCCAGCAACATGTCATCAAGGTCTCGAAAATTGCAGTATAAAGTGGCCGTTCTAAGAGATGACATGAAATCACTGACAGATGCGCCGTCAGCCTGTGTACAACGGTGAAAAGCATGTCGGCGTGCGATGCGGGACGGCGCCAGGGCATAGTGGCCCCGGAGTTTGTCAATCAAACTATCCCAGGATAGGTCAGACACTTGCTGGGGGGCAGCCAGAGCTCGTGCAACGCTGAAGACCTCGCAGCCGCAGTAGCTTAAAAAATAGCCACACTTACGCGAGCCGGAGATGTCAGACAGTTCGTTTGCATGCAAGAAGCATTCGAATCTTTCTAGGTAGGCGTCCCACGAGTCGGTGGAGGGAACAAGCGGAGCGAAGGACGGCAGCAAAGTCGACATGACAGCAATTGTACTATTTATACGAGGTCCGGCAATCCACAAACCTTCGTCGCCAGTGTTGAGTTCAGTGAAAGGACCACGGAGGCTGAATCAACAACTGTGTTTATTAACGTAACGCTAACTTGCAAAACGTTCCAACAAGAAATTCTGACAGGACTCACTCGAATCTCCTCAGCTGAGCCCTTAAAAACCCTGAGCTGTCAGAGAGAGAGCCAATCGCAAAACCCACGGCTTCCCGCTTCTTTTTGTTGCCGGCGCCTCAGCCAATCAGACCGAGCGGCACTCGGATTGGCTGAGACGCAGGACACAACACACTGTATATTTCCTACAGTTTTCAAATAATGGTTTGTGGTTTTACATGACTATTTGCACATAAATAGTTAATAAGATAGTAGTTTACTAGGGTGTTAAATGTTAGTGTAGGACTAGGGAAACCCAGATTCAAGACCTCCTTCTGTTGTGGAAGCTCACTGAGTAACTTTGGGCTATTATTTCAGGTATATCTCAGTTTAACTTATCTCACAACATTATTGTTACAGGAAAAAAGGGATTGCTGGTATGTATATAACCTGTCTATGCGATGTACTAATCTAACAAAAATAAAATTACGACTGTTCTTGTCCAAATAGCAATACAATCCTCCTTTTGGACTGATCTTCAGAAAAATATCTCTTTGGGACTTTTAGGTTCTTTAAACACCAGACAAAATCCTTTACTATTCAACTTAATTTTTGTTCTACTGATAATTTTCATCTGGCTTTTAAGAGCTTACTGCATTTTCCACTTTTCCGCTTTATGATTGGCTTGTTTCCTTGTATCTGCATGTTAACTCTTCTGTGTAATGCAAATTGCCACAGGATTTTTTCTGAAGGATGCTATATAGACCTTTCTGTACAAATACATTAACCAATTACACAAAGCTACCGATCCATGGGATATAATTCAGAAACATGCAAACAATATGTACATGTTTCAATCTGTGAATGAACATTAATCTCAGAACATTTTGCAGTATTGTAGATATACTCTCAAAAGATCTGGAAAAAATAAGTTACTCTTTTGTGTCTGCAGGTCTCTTGTATTCTTGCATTGTTGATCAAAACAGATCTTCCCATAGATCTGCAAAGGTCACTTTTTATTTCTGATACATTACCATTAAGAGCGGACTGTTATGGATATACATGGATGCCTGGCACAGAGATGCCCTTTGTATCCAGGAGCATGCAGCTGTGATCAGCTGCTATTTTGGGCTAAAAGCAAAAATAACCTCCCTTCACATGCAGCTGTAAGATGATGGTGGAAAAAAGAAAAATTAAAAAAGCAATAAAAACAGGACAGAGGAGGAAAAAACCCAATGCTTGATTTTCTGAAATTAAGATGTTGGACAAATGCTAATAACAGGCTGTATATATTATATTTAAAAATATAAAGTATCTTACTTATATCAGATAGGAAACTGAATCAGCAATAACCTGAATAAATGATGACCAAATTCTAAGAGCAATAAAGTGAGTAGTAGTGACAGCATATGTATACATCCAAGCTCCTTTTAGTAGCCTTTTATGCTTGGAACTTTGTACCAATTAAGATACATCAGGTTTCACCAATCATATAGAACTCGGAAACTCCAGTAGGTTTTTTCCCTGAAATATTTTTTTTCTAGTTTAATCACGCTTTATATAAAATCCCCTCTATGATTACTGAAATGGATAAGATTCTTACTATTTTTAGATGGGAAACAAAGGATCATGTAAATAGACTTGTCACAGTTAAAGGAAAAGAAAAACGAAGAAGAAACCAACTAAACCTGGCTCCATAGAGTAATTGTGCCCACCCACTTTGAAATTCAGCCTCTTCAGTTTCATGCAGCTTACTCTTGCATTATGCTATGGTTCCTTCATCCAATTTATAAAATAGAGCACAATTGGCTGAATTTGTATCTCAAACCACAGTTTAGAAAGTATAAGTGGTTGTACTCATACAATAAGCTGTGAAAATGAAATTAACCATTTCATTGCTTAGTTCAAAATCAAAGTCATAGTTATGTTTCGTCATGCAGTATCTACTGTAACTTAGGGAATTTATTTCCAGAAGATGTGATGCATAGTCACTTACGTACATTTTAAAAAGATAATTAGATAAATTAACGAAGAGTAAATTTAACAATTATTTTTTAGCAATGATAATTAAGAATTTAATCTTCCTGCTCAAAGACACTTTATTTTATTTATTTATTTATTTTGTCACACAGTATATATAAGCGTAAGCATGAAATAACTATACAATATATAAGCATATATATAAGTATGGGTATGTAATAACTATATTAATTGGATATAACGAAAGGAAACAATAGGACAGGAATGGTAGGCACTCTTGTGCTCTTATGCACGCCCCTTACAGACCACAGCATAAATAGTAGAAAGATTGTCCTGTATACAAAGGTGCTTTTCAAAAGACAACTGGATTTTCTTGGTTTTTTTTACTTGAAAATGCTTTGCTTCTCATCCAAGAAACTTTTTCAGTTCAATGAGAAGTGAAACATTTTCAAAGAAAAAACAAGAAAGTCCAGTTGCCTTTTGAAAAGCAACTTTGGGACAACCATGACCTGGATGATTGAAAATCTCCATAGATATTCTCCTTACTGAAACTAAATTGAAACTAAATTGAAAAGAATGGCAAGAGTTGGACAAGCACTTTTGCAAAATCTCACGCTTCTTTTAGCAATGGTACTGTAGCTTACCACAATGATCAGCAGTAGATGCCTTTAGCACATACATATTCCTCTATCACCCATGTAAGTGACCTTGAGGAAATTATTATAATTTCTTATAATGGAAAGCACCTCAATTCAAATTAACCAATTAGTAATTGAAAGGTCAATTGATCCATGTATGAAATAGTCACAAAATGTCAAGATCTTAGAAACAGTTTTCCTTTCATCAAAGGCCTGCATTAGTTGTAGTCGACCACAAACAAATACATACAGAATTGGATAAACTAATGGTTAAGATGCTAGGATTGTCGACCAGAAGGTTGGCAGTTCAAGACCTAAGCATTGCATGATGAAGTGAACTCCCGTTCCTGCCCCAGCTCCTGCCAACCTGGCAGTTCAGCAGCATGAAAATACAAGTAGATAAATAGGTATCACTTTGGTGGGAAGGTAACAGCATTCCACATGCCTTGGTGTATAGTCATGCCAGCCACATGACCATGGAAGCATCTCTGGACAATGCTGGCTCCCTTACCTAGGAATGGAGATGAGCACTGCCCCATAGAACTGGATATGGCTGAATAGGGAAAATCTTTACCTTTTCACAGAGTCAGCTGTTTATGAGGACTAGAGAACTGAGTGATCGACCTCTGAGTTGGATTTTGTGATGAATTGAAGAAGGGCTTGAGGTTCAATGGATAAGTCTCATGAGTACAGTATGTCATGAGACACTTACAGTATGCAATGACACATTTCCAGTTTACTTGTTACAAACCAGATGTTAATGGAACCCTGGTGTAGATAACCGTTTGCTAGATTATTTTGACAATGTGATTTTTAGAGACCTTGACCCAGACTTCTGTTAATTGAGCTACATAATTGTTTTTAATCTTTAATTGTTGTTTGACTCCCAGAGGTGTGTAAAATGTGTGTGTGTGTGTGTGTGTGTGTGTGTGTGTGTGTGTAAAATAGATTAAAATAGATAAATAAATATCAAGATGTGTATTAATCAAGAATATGTCAACTACAAATTCCACTCAGATAAAACTCTCGTTATAGCAAGTACAATTTTGACATATCCTTTATTATTGAGAATAGAAATGCCTGGAAAAACCAGTTTTATTGAAAAGACAAACCTCACGTGTTCACTAGAAGACACATCTTTCAACTTTCTCTTTCTTTAAATTTCCTAGATTTGTAGACTTACTAATTCAACATACTTCTTGGGGTTGTGATTCCCATGAGATCACCTTGCAATACTATACTGGCTACATATCTTTTATTTTCTCCACAAATGGAGGAAAACTAGGTCAGTAGAGAAAGAGAGAAGGGTAATCTGAAAGAAAAATAGTACTGAAAGCGTAAAGGAAAAAAAATCAGTATGATAGATCTCTGACAATGCCAAAAGTCTAAAAAAAATCCGTTTAGGGCATACCTGCTCCAAGCTTATTTCTACTTAATGCTAAGCATGTGCTAATTACTTGGCTGTAGTTCTAGATATCTTTAATTGAACAGAATAAAGACACCCTAAGCTATTTTGCAAAATCTTGTTACCTCTAGGAGTATGAAAAGGGGATGAGGCATCTTACGTGGCTCTTGGGCTTTCTCTTGCTAACTTCTGATTTAGAAATTAGGGATAAGTATTAAATAAGGAGCTAGGACATTCAGTCACTACCTAATTTAGCAGGATCTCTTTAATTATGTACTGAAAGCATTGCATGTACATACATGTAGGTACAAAAAACAATTCCAAATTGTAGCTGTTTTCAAAATTAAACAACTCAGTATCCCATTTTTGGTATGATTTGAAAACCAAAAACTATCAGGATTCTGTAATTGTATTCATATTATACAGTACAATAAGCTGTGGTTTGCTTAACTGTAGTTTACTGAATAAGGTACAATAAGCTTGGTTTGCATGGTGACAAGGCTAACACATCCTACCAAACCTTAAGAGAGCAAACTACATTGGTTTCATATGTTGTGTGAATCCAGCCTATTTTTACATAGTAGTTTCATAATACTATCCTTTATTGGAAGAAATGGGATAATTAGAAGAACTAAATGTTCTTTTCTTTCCGGAGTTGGCATTTTGGGTGATTATTCTCTTATTTACTGAAAATAGGGAACAAAACATTTTCATGCTCCCTCTCTTTATCTTGGGTACCACAAAACAAAACAAAAAAAAAGAGTTGTGGGAAGCCGCCTTCTTATCTTCTGCCCTATCCAGCATTTGCCTGAGTACAGGGTAATCTATCATCAACCAATCCATTTCTATCATCAACCAATCCATTACCTCACACTTAGAAACTAACAACCTACTCTCCAACAAACAATTTGGTTTCAGGAAAAAGTTATCATGTAACTTACAACTTCTCCATTGCAAAAACATATGGACTTCAAATCTAGATCAAGGCAAATCAATAGATGCAATCTACATAGACTTCTGCAAAGCTTTTGACTCAGTAGTACACGATAAACTTCTCCTTAAACTAACATCCTATGGCATCTCAGGATCCCTCCACAAATGGATATTTGCTTTTCTGTCTAACAGACAACAAGTGGTCAAAATTGGCAATGCTTTATCAAATCCTGTTCCTGTCAAGAGTGGCATTCCTCAAGGCAGCGTCCTTGGACCAACACTCTTTATTCTATACATTAATGATCTTTGTGACCATATCTCAAGTAATTGTGTTCTCTTTGTTGACGATGTCAAACTATTTAACACCACAGACAACACTTCTATCATTCAAAACGACCTTGACCATCTAACCGCTTGGTCTAAAAATTGGCAGCTCCAAATTTCAACCAGCAAATGCTCAGTCTTACATATAGGAAAAAAGAACCCTAAAACTAAGTACATACTAGATGGACATTACCTTACAGATGACCCCCATCCTGTTAAAGACCTTGGAGTTTTCATGTCAAATGATCTAAGTGCCAAAGCCCACTGCAACTACATAGCAAAAAAAGCTCTAAGAGTTGTAAACCTAATTTTGCGTAGCTTCTTTTCCAAAAACACCACACTACTAACCAGAGCATATAAAACATTTGCTAGACCAATTCTAGAATACAGCTCACCTGTTTGGAACCCTCACCACATCTCTGACATCAATACAATTGAACGTGTCCAGAAATATTTTACAAGAAGAGTTCTCCAGTCCTCTGAAAACAACAAAATACCTTATCCCACCAGACTTGAAATCCTAGGCTTAGAAAACTTGGAACTCAGTCACCTTCAACAAGACCTAAGTTTAACTCACAGAATCATCTATTGTAATGTCCTTCCTGTCAAAGACTACTTCAGCTTTAATTGCAATAATACAAGGGCAACCAATAGATTTAAACTTAATGTAAACCGCTTTAATCTAGATTGCAGAAAATATGACTTCTGCAACAGAATCATCAGTGCTTGGAATACTTTACCTGACTCTGTGGTCTCTTCCCATAATCCTAAAAGCTTTAACCAAAAACTTTCTACTATTGACCTCACCCCATTCCTAAGAGGACCATAAGGGGCGTGCATAAGCGCACAAACGTGCCTACCGTTCCTGTCCTATTGTTTTTCTTTTCTTCTTCCTATATATGTTTATATGTGTATATACTATATAATCTTTTTGTATGATGTTGTGACAAAATAAATAAATAAATAAATAAATAAGTAATAAGATACATGGAAGCAGAGGTATGAAGAGCATGAAGAAAATGTCAGAGTGGCTGTTTCCATCTCTCATTTTCTCATGACTGGTTGCCACAGCAACAGCATACCTGCATGTGTGAATCTTTCTCCATCCCACAATGTGGCTTCTATCTCATGCTTGATTCAGTTCAGGTATTTTGGTTCTTTGAGCCAAATCTATTCCCTTGATCCTGCAAAGCCAAGACTATTTTTTGGTCAACTTATGTTGACTAGTTTGAGATATTTTTTTAAAAAATAATTTTTCTACAGTCTTTTCTACAGTCAAACTTTTAGTTTTTCCTCATTCCTTTATACATTTTAATTCTTTCTACATTTTAAATTCTTTTTTTCCATGACACTTGCATGTAAGGCATGGTGACCATACTTTCTTGGAGAAAATAAAGGACAAACCTGATAAAGGGGAAAATCTGAAAGAGCTTCTAGAGGATAAAAAAAATTATTTGTTTACGTTTATAACTTTGTAATAGAAAGGAAAATTCAAGAGTAAAACCAATGCTTTACAAAAATGAATGTAATAATAAAATATACATAGAATCAAATAGTATACGTACATTGATTTTAAAAACACAATTCAGTTTCCATATTTTTCACATGAATATGAAAAATTAAGTGGTATGATTTGTACAGCAAAAGTTAAATGACCAAAATAAAGGACAAAAGTGAATTTTTGAAAAATAAGTACATGTAAAGGATAGTTTTCTGAAATAAAGGGCTGTCCTTTATAACAAAGAATGTATGGTCCTCTTACTGGAGTCTAGTCATTCAGTATCTCCTCTAAGGCACAAATCTTTCTGATACTTTTGTGTCCATACTATTAATGACACGAAAGTTTAGTTTATAAACCAGTGATGGCTAACCTTTTTCTTGTTGTATGCTGAAAACGTGCATGCAGGCATCCATAATGCAATGTGATCCCATCTGCGCATGCACGCATGACCCCCCTCCCCCCATGCATGCACACATGGCCCCCCTGCCCCCCGTTTTGGGCCTAGTAGGCCTCCATGCAGCCTTCTGGGCCCAAAAACAGACCATGTGTGTGTGTAGCATGCATGCATGTCTCCTGCATGCGCCCTGTCCCCGTGCATCCCAAAAATCAGCTGTCGTGTCCCACTCCTCCGCTGACGGCCGGGTCAGGGAAATCCGAATCAGGTTTGCCTCTGCAGCTCTGCCCAAAGTCCTAGCAAAGTCCTCAGAGCAGGCAGGAGACCAGTAAGTGACTTCAGCAACATAAGTTCAACTTTGCCTGACTCAGAGACTGCCAGAAAGCAGATCCTTTATATAGGCCATGGGGTGTGGCTCCATGACTCAGCACTCCTTAAGGCCTGCCCCTCCCTTCCTTCTGTTGCCTCCGCCTATCCAATCTTCTGATGCGAGGGTCACTCCAATCAGCTGTTGGAAGTAAACTTTCCTCAGGCTCACATGCTGTGGAGGAGGGGGAGGGGTCTAGCTGCTCCGTTTGCCTGGGCTTGGAGCCAGGGCTGGGGCCAGGGGATGCTCCCTCCTCTGCAGCCTGCTTGGGCATGGAGCCAGGGCTGGGACTGGGAGGTGCCCCCTCCTCTGCAGCTTGTCTGGGCATGGAGCCAGGACTGGGGCCGGGAGGCATACATTCCTCCGTGTTCAGGAGCAGATAAGCAGACCCCGGCTGCGGTGAGAGCGGACAAGACACAACATCAGCTGGCTGGCAGGAAGTGTACATGTATGCATGGTAGAGCTGAGCTGGGTGATGGCTCGTGTGCCCACAGAAGGGCTCTGCATGCCAGCTATGGCACACGTGCCAAAGGTTCGCCATCAGGGTTATAAACCATCACTTACTTAAAGCACGAGATTTTTATACTAATGTATTAAAGATTGGGAATTCTTTGTTAACAGATGTTAAGTTGAATGGTGAATAGATGGTTGAAAATGTGTAAGATAGAAGAAGGGGAGGGAGAATGTTTAATTTTATTAAATATGATTATGGTTAATTTTTGTAAATGACTTATTGTGGATATAAATGTGTAATTTTAGGGGTACTATATGATATATTAAAGGTATAAAGGAATAGGAAGATGGAATATTGTTTAATTTTGGAGGATAGATAGTAAAATTTAGGAACTTGGATTAAATATTATATTTAAGAGATGGATGTAATGTTAATTAGAATGTAATTGTTATAATAGATATATTTTGGATGATATAGGTGTAATTTTAACAATGTTATTTGACATAAGTAAGGTAAAGTGAAGATTTTAATTATTACAATTGACACTTTGGATATTTGTAATATTATTTGTTGTATATATAAATGTTAAAGATGTGAAAAGATGGACTATTGCTTACCCCTGAAGGTTGGACAGAAAAATTAAAGAAACTAAGTTGGAAATATGAACTATTTTTGAGAGATTGCTAAGGGAAGAAAGACATTTTAGAAGAAACCTTGGTGAATATTGGAAGATGGAACGTTGTTTTGATATTGATTGATGAAGGTTGGATACGTACTTTATTCAAGAATAAACACTAACTCAATCGGAAACTTTGAGAATTCTAGGAGTGGAATGGTCTGATATATAATGGAGTGGAAGAAAAGTATCTTCTTTGTCTTTGGAAGGAGTGGAGGTTTTAAGGAACGACTATGGATTATGATTTGTGCTAGATTTTAATTTTGTTGTTAGTTTTATACCCTGTACTCGGTTCTCGGAAGTCCTGGGGGTGGGGGAGGAAGGAAGGGAGGGGAGGGGTAGAAAATGGATTGATAGTTAATGTACAAAGATGATTGAAGATGTATAATTAATGTAAGATCGGACCTGCCTGGTTACTACTTTAGAATGAAGGGAAAGAAGGAGTAGAAGAGAGAAGGAGGAAAGAGAAGAGGAGGAGGAGGAAAGGAAGGAAGGAAGAGGGGAAGAGGGAGAAGAAAGGAATAGGGAGGAAAGAGGAGAGGATGTAGATAAGAGAGGGGGAGGATGGTTATGGAAAGTAGAAGAAGGTAAAGAAGGAGAGTAAAAGGAAAAGGAAGGGGGTGGTGACCAGGCAGATCCGATAAATTGTATATGAGGGTACATTAAATATGTTATTGGATATGTTATTGGATAAGAATGTCAAAATAAAACTTTTTAAGACAAAAAACAAAAAAAAAAAAACAAAAAAAAAACAACCATCACTTACTGTTATGTGAGCCAAGAAAACTATGACTTATTCAATAAGTCAGGGCAAAATCATGACTAACACAAAGTGTAAAACCCAGTCAGTTTGTGATACTAAATGAGATACATTCTTTCTGCTTCTTAAAAAAATATTTTTTATTAAACAGTTAAAAAATTTTTTTTGACAGTTTTCTTTTTTACAACATTTTCACATCGGTATAATTCTATTTATTTTTTTTTAACATTTATATCCCGCCCTTCTCCGAAGACTCAGGGCAGCTTACAGTGTGTAAGGCAATAGTCTCATTCTATTTGTATATTTACAAAGTCAACTTATTGCCCCCACAACAATCTGGGTCCTCATTTTACCTACCTTATAAAGGATGGAAGGCTGAGTCAACCTTGGGCCTGGTGGGACTCGAGCCTGCAGTAATTGCAAGCAGCTGTGTTTTAATATCAGGCTATCTTACAGCCTGAGCCACCACGGCCCTTTTGTGTTCATTCCCCCCCCTTCAATTTACCTTTAACTATACATGTGGTTCCTGTTATGTCCTCGCAGTTACGACCGGAGTTTGTTACTAGGGTTCCCTGATTGGTTGTGGCGCGAGCTAACAAAGAAGCGGGAAATTGGAGAGTTTTCATTGGTTTCTTCTGCCTGACAGCTGGCTATTTAAGCGGCTGTCAGATAGTTTGCTTTGAAGAGTTTTGCCATGTTGTTCCTTCTGTTTGGTTGCTGTTAATAAAGGTTCGTGTTGACAAGCCGACTGAGGTATACCTTTGTTCTAAGAATAGAACACTGGCGACGAGGACGGGCGGATTCCACGTGGCGAGCCAAGCCTGCCGCACCGTCACAAAATTGTATCCTTAACCTAGGGGCTATCCTGTCCCTCAGGATTTTTTTAATTATATATATATATATATATATATGTTTTCTGAGGTTTTCACGGGTGTTTGTATATAGGTCTTTGGTTGTTTGGGTTTTCTCCTGTGTAAAATTGGAAGTGTCTTGGCGACGTTTCGACGAAGTCTCATTCGTCATCTTCAGGCTTCAGCTTCGTGCTTCGTGCAAGCACAAAGCTGAAGCCTGAAGATGACGAATGAGACTTCGCCGAAACGCCGCCAAGACACTTCCAATTTTACACGGGCGAACAACCAAAGACCTATATATATATATATATATATATATATATATATATATATATATATATATATATATATATATATATATATATATATATATATATATATATATTTGAACCATGGGCTCATTCCTCCTGACGTTTCCTCCGTTCGCTCCAGCGACCGACTCTTGGATTGATTATCTGGAGCGATTTGATTGCTTTCTGCTTGCTAATGATCTCACTGGGTTGTCTCCTGCTACTTCCTCAGTTCTTGTGGCAGTACGGTATTTGCCACTGCTAAGACTCTGTTTGCTCCGCAACCAATCGCTGAGGTGCCACTCACACTTATCACTCGGCTGAAGGAGCATTATGCTCCGGCTCCGTCACGAGTAGCCCGTCGCCTAGCTTTTCGGAGACGAATGCAAAGGGACGGAGAATCTACCTCCGACTACGTCGCCTCGTTGCGGACTGCTGCCTTACACTGTCAATTTCCCGAGCTGGACGATGTGTTGCTCGACCAGCTGATTTGTGGGGTTAGGGACCTTAGGATACAACGGCGCCTTTTGTCCCGCAAGGACTTGACATTTCAGGCTGCGTTGGATGAAGCGCAGGCTACTGAGTCGTCCGAAAATCTGCTGCTGAGCTTCGCAGTTTTCAAGCGAATTCCGGCCCTATAGCACCAATGTTGGATGTCCATTGCGAAAATTCTGACCGGGAGACCTCTTCAGGGGAAGAGGAGGACGTGAGACAGTTAAAATTGGCGCAGACATGGAGGAAGGCTGCCCCAATCATGCCGCCTCAGGGCGTTTGTGTGGGTTGTGGAGGCAATCACATTCGAGCAGAATGCCGTTTCAGGGCGGCCGTTTGCCGCCGTTGTGGAAAAAAAGGTCACATTTCTAAAGTTTGTAGGGCTGCGCTCCCAGATCCTGTTTGGAAACCTGAGCCCCCGGGTTATAGTCGATCCTCCAAAATGAAACCTGCCAGCAGAGGGAATTGGATCTCTGAGGCACAAAATAATGAGCATTCGGAAGTAGCTATCACCCATGCCACATCTATATCCCCTTGCAAGAAAATTTACATCACGGTGTCTCTCGAAGGGGCACCGTGTCAGATGGAGGTAGTCACTGGCTCTTCCAGATCTTTAATTGCTTGGGCCACTGTGAGGAAACTAGTTCCCTCTTTCTCTAAGAGCCGCCTACAACCTTGCTCCGTGACCCTGAAAGATTATCAGGGGAACATAATTCCAACCTTGGGGGTGGGTTCTTTCGGGGTGACCTATGATTCCTTTTCAGGTAAATTGCCGCTAATCATCGTCAGAAGAAATTTACCATGTCTCCTTGGACTCGACTGGTTCGATGCCTTAAAGCTTAGTATTTCTGGTGTCCACACTACCGGCCTTGAAGTTCCTGTTGTGCTGGCTGAAGAATTTGCTGACGTTTTTGATGGGCAACTCGGTAATTACAAAGGAACCCCGATCTCCTTTAATTTAGACCCCCAAGTGGCACCCATACGCCTCAAGGCTAGGAGGGTGCCGCTGGCGCTTCACCCTAAAGTGGACAAGGAACTATATAAACTAATTGCCCAGGGCATTCTAGTACCTGTAGATTATTCACCATGGGAGACCCCTATTGTTATTCCCTTGAAGCAGGACGGCTCTGTCAGAATATGTGCCGATTATAAGGGTACGCTAAATAAGGCACTCCAGGCAAACCCCTACCCTGTGCCTGTGGTGCAGCATCTGCTCCACTCGTTAGGCAAAGGTCGCTTGTTTGCCAAATTAGATCTAGCACAAGCATATCAGCAGCTCCCAGTGGATGAAGCCACTGCGTTGGCGCAGACTATTGTCACCCACCGGGGCGCTTTTAAATGTACGAGGCTCCAATTTGGTGTTTGTGTGGCCCCTGGCATATTTCAATGTCTTATGGAGTGTCTGCTCCATGGGCTTGAGGGTGTTGTGCCCTACTTTGACGACGTTCTAATTTCTGCTAATGATCAATTAGAACTCATCGGTAAACTAAGGGCAGTGCTAACTCGCCTCAGAAAGGCGGGGCTAAAACTTAAAAAAGAGAAGTGTCAAATCGGGGTACCCAAGGTAGAGTTTTTGGGATTCTTAGTGGATGCCCAGGGCATCCACCCCACCCAATCGAAGGTAGGCTATAAAAAACGCCCCACCTCCTACCGGTCGAGCTAAACTGCAAGCGTTCCTGGGGCTTCTAAACTTTTATTCTATTTTCATACCTCATAAGGCATCAGTGGCAGAGCCATTACACCGCCTTTTAGATTCCAAAGCCCCTTGGAATTGGGACAAGGCTGCTGCGGCGTCATTCCAAGCCGTTAAAGACCTGCTTAGTTCGGAGGCTGTCCTTGTCCAGTATGACAGCAGTCTCCCTTTAATTTTGACCTGCGATGTGTCCCCGTATGGTGTGGGGGCTGTACTTAGCCACTTACTGCCAAACGGATTTGAAGCTCCCGTTGCATTTTACTCAAGGACCCTTTCCCCAGCAGAAC
Organism: Ahaetulla prasina; assembly: GCF_028640845.1. Classification (NCBI taxonomy): domain Eukaryota; kingdom Metazoa; phylum Chordata; class Lepidosauria; order Squamata; family Colubridae; genus Ahaetulla; species Ahaetulla prasina. The sequence continues at coordinate 39,839,112 of NC_080542.1, read as the reverse complement.
GAAATTACAGTCAGCTGGACCGGGAAGCGTTAGCGGCTGTTGCAGGAATCAAATGATTCCACGATTACGTTTATGGGCGTTTTTTTTACTTGATCACGGACCATAAGCCTCTGTTGGGTTTATTGGCCGGCAATCGCCCGACACCGCCTATCCTATCGCCACGCATGTCCCGGTGGACAGAATTATTAGCCGTTTATTCATACCATCTTATTTATAAGCCGGGCAAGGCTATCGGTCACGCTGATGTGCTTAGCCGATGCCCCTTGCCCTATCCTATCAGAGACCCTGCACCCACAGCTTCAGTTTTGTTGATTGAGGAATGGGATTCCCTAATCTCTGCAATAGATATCCGTAGAGAGACCACTAGGGATACAATTTTGTCCCAAGTCATCGACTGGGTACGCAGTGGGTGGCCAAAAGGCCCACCATCACCTGAGTTCATACCGTACCACAGCAGACAGTTTGAATTGTCAGTTTTACAAGGCTGTCTGTTGTGGGGGAATCGAGTGGTAATCCCCTCGGTCCTAAAGAAGACAGTTCTATCATGGCTCCACGAAGCTCACCCTGGGGTAGTTTGAATGAAGGCTCTGGGCCGCAGTTACGCCTGGTGGCCCAAAATGGATCAAGAAATTGAGCGCTGGGTAGATCAATGTTCCGCGTGCCAAGAGTCCAGGCCGGTGCCCCCTGCAGCACCGGTTCAAGAATGGGAAAGGCCTCGAGGGCTATGGACAAGGGTCCATGTGGATTTAGCAGGTCCATATGTTGGGCGTCAATTTTTTATTCTGGTAAACGCTTACTCTAAGTGGGTGGAGTTGGCACTTATGTCATCCACCACCTCAGACGCCATTATAAGGGTCCTTGACCGCCTATTTGCTACCCATGGCCTGCCTGACACCTTGGTGTCAGACAATGGGCCCCAATTTACAGCGGCACCCTTCCAGTTCTTCCTGGCATGACTGGGCATTCGCCATGCCACCACGGCTCCTTTCCACCCGGCGGCTAACGGCTTTGCGGAAAGAGCCGTGAGATCGGCCAAAGAGGCGCTAGGCCGTTTAGGCCCAGCCGATTGGCACAAGAGAGTCAACCAATATCTTTTAGCTCAGCACACTACTCCTTGCCCTACCACCGGATTCAGCCCTGCAGAGCTCTTAATGGGCCGGCGTCTCCGGACAGTACTTCACCGCCTGCATCCCTTATACGCTGCTGGTGGTCAGCACAAGGAACAAGGACTGCCTAGGGTTTTTGCTGTGGGGGATTTAGTATTTGCCCAAAATTATGGGGGACCAGGTCGATGGCTACCGGGACAAATCCTCCAATTGACGGGGCCATGTTCCTATAGGGTCCGGTTGGAGGACGGACGAACCTGGAGACATCATGTGAACCAACTACGGCGCCAACCCGTCCCTAACATGAATGGCATGACGGACTTAGAATTACAGGACTATGCAACACGATTAACAGACCCAGAACCGGAGCCTGCACAACCAGGCATTACTACAAGAGTCGACCAAAGCCCTACCAGACACCTACCATCGGAGGACACTCAACCCATAAAACCCGCAGAGCGTTCTCGTCGGAAAACATACCTGGTGTTTTGGACGCTCCTTTGCCTGGCGTTCTGACCCAGAGTCCAGTGATGCAGCCTCCAGCCTCCAGCCTCCAGCGCAGGGCGAAGTTCCTTCTCCTCCTATGGCCATGTCCACTACAGAACTAAGACGCTCAGGGCGGAGTCGGCGCAGGCCGGCGTATTTATCTGACTACGCCTGTGCCATCCGGGAGGAGAGGGATGTTATGTCCTCGCAGTTACGACCGGAGTTTGTTACTAGGGTTCCCTGATTGGTTGTGGCGCGAGCTAACAAAGAAGCGGGAAATTGGAGAGTTTTCATTGGTTTCTTCTGCCTGACAGCCGGCTATTTAAGCGGCTGTCAGATAGTTTGCTTTGAAGAGTTTTGCCATGTTGTTCCTTCTGTTTGGTTGCTGTTAATAAAGGTTCGTGTTGACAAGCCGATTGAGGTATACCTTTGTTCTAAGAATAGAACAGTTCCATTTTTTTTTATACATATTGATATATTAATATATTAAATTACAATCATACATTTTGTGTCATTTCCATATATACAAGTTTGTTACTAATTTCTAACTCCTATATCTTCTTCATTGAGTCTTTTCTTAACCTTTACATCTATCCTCTAACCATTTATACCATTTATTCCATACCATGTAGTATTCTGTTTCTTCTTTATCTTTTATTTCTTTTGTGAGTCTATCAATCTTTGCACACTCTAAGATTTTCCTTATTACATTTTCCTCTGATGGTACATTGCTATTCTTCCAATTGTGTGCGTACATTATTCTCGCTGCTGTTGTGATATCTAAAATTAAATATTGTATTTTTTGTCATAATTCCCTGTAAATATTCCTAATAGAAATAATTGTGGTTTCATATCTATTCATTGGTTTCATATCTATTCATTGTTTGGCTATCTCTTCCAGGCATTTTCTTATTCTATTCCAATATTGTTTTGCTTTTGGGCATGTCCATCACATGTGGTAATATGTTCCCTGATTTTGTCTACATTTCCAGCAGGCTGGTGGTGTAACTTGGGAACATTTTAGCCAGCCTGACTGGTGGAAGATGCCATGTGTAGAACTTTTTATAATATTTTCCTTATAGGCTACAGACATTGTCAATTTATAGTTTTTATCCCAAATTTTCTCCCATTTCTCCAATTCAATATTATAGCCGAAGTTTTTGGCTCAGGTTATCATAGTTTCTTTAACTACCCCCTCCTCCATTCTATATCTCAGTAAATAATTGTAAATTTTCTTAATCAGTTTGTCCTCTGTGCCTAATAAAATCTTGTCTAATTTTTGTAGGTTTTTTTGTAATCCATATTGTTCTAAATCTTTCTTATGTCTAGTTTGAATCTATATATATGACCACCAATCAATGTCTATGCCCTGTTCTTTTAGTTCTTGTCTTGTTTTCAATTCCCCCTGGTCCTTTAATAAATCTTTGTATCTTTTTATTTTATCCATATCTAATACGTTCGGGTAAATTAATGCTTCCATTGTTGATATCAATGGTATCTTGATATCATGATTTTTAAAAATTTTTTGTCATACTTATAGCAATGCGTCCCTAATTAGATGTCTCTGAAAGTAGCCGTGAGATTTATTTTTCCAGTCCCATAAGAAAGCATGCCATCCTATCTGTAGGTCATTCCCCTCTAATGTTAGAATCCTTTTATTTTTTAGCGCTATCCAATCTTTGATCTACATGAGTGCCGTTGCCTGATAGTATGTCACCCAGTCTGGGAGCCTAAATCCTCCTCTTTCTCTGCTGTCCTGCAATAATTTTAATCCATGGTTTTTTCCCCAGCCAAATATATTTCATTATTAGTTTGTTCAGATCTTCAAAAAAAATTTCCCCTAAATTTACTGGTGCTACTTGGAAAAGAAACAATATTCTTGGTAGAACGTTCATCTTGATAGAGACTATCCTTCCAATAAGAGACAGCTATAGTTTTTTTCCAGGTTTCCAAATCCTTTTTTATCTGTTGCATTAATTTGTTATAATTATCTTCCTTGATTGATGAACATTTAGGTGATAGCCAGATTCCCATATATTTTACTTTTTTAGTCACTAGTATGTCCATTCTTTCTTCCAATTCTCGTTCCTGTTTTTTGGTGAGTTTTTTTGTTATTGCCTTTATTTTGGTTTTATTAATTTTAAGCCCTGCTACTCTACGATATTCTTCTATTTGTTGCACTAATTTGGATCCTATCTCTAACGGTTGTTCCAGAATAAATATTAAATCATCCACAAATGCTTGAACTTTATAGTCTTCTTTTTTTTATTTTCAGGCCCTTTATTTCCTATTCACCTCTGATTTTTATTAGCAACACCTCTAAGGTTAGGATGAATAATAGGGGTGATAATAGACAACCTTGTCTCACTCCCTTCCCAATGTTAAATTTTTCAGTGATATCCCCATTTATTATTATTTTTGCTGTTTGGGTTGTATATATTTTTTCTACCATTCTTATGAATTTCTCTCTAAAATTCATGTTCTCCAATTGTAAAATGATAAACCTCCAATTTAGTTTATCAAAAGCTTTTTGTGCATCAAGGAAGATTAATGCTGCTTGTTTTTCAGGGTGGGCTTCATAGTATTCGAATGTATTTATTATAGTTCTCATATTATTTTTTATTTGTCTTCTTGGTAAGAATCTGTTCTGATCTGAGTAGATAAACTCGTTTAAAACTTTTTTTGACTCTTTCCAAAATTATAGCTGCAAATAATTTGTAGTCTGCGTTCAGTAGTGAAATGGGTCTGTAATTTTTAATCTGTTGCAGGTCTGAATCTTCTTTTGGAATGAGTGTGATAAGTGCTTCTGCCCAAGAATTAGGTATTTTAGCCTCTACTAGTGCTTCATTAAATACTTCCAGCATTAGCACATTTAGTGGTTCCTATACCGTCTTGTATAGCTCCACCAGAAGTCCACCTGGGCCCAGTATTTTATTATTCTTTTATTTCTTTCTTGCCTCCACTAATTCCATCATAGTTATTGTTCCGTTTAATATCTCCCTTTTTGTCTCTGAAATTTTAATTAGATTCTTTTTTCTTCTCTTCTGTGCTGTATCATTCCCTCCTCATCCTGCAATTGATTTTTATTATTTTATTTTTTCTCCTTTTCTTTTTTTAAATTTATATGCTAACAATCACCCCAGCTTGTTTGCGTGCTCAAAGAAATTTTGTTTTGCCATTTTGATTTTTTGTAACATTTCAACTTGTACAATCAAATTCAACTTGAGTTTTGTTAGATCTCTTTTCTTTTTTCTTATTATTTTGGGCTTGTTCTGTAGATCTAATTCTAATCTTTTAAATTCTTCCTACAAAATATCTTGTTTTTGTTTTGTTATTTCTTTTTGTCGTGTATGCTATTGTAAGTCCTCATATATATGCTTTTGTAGTATCCCAGAAATTTTGGAGCAACACATCTTCCTTTGTATTTATCTTAAAGTGTAGTTTCAATTCTTTTTCAATCATTTATGTATATTCTTTCTCTTTCAGTATTTCTTGATTCATAGTCCATCTCCATTTTTTCTTCTGCCCTTTCCATATCACTTTTATTGGATGGTAGTCTGCCATGTGTTTGTCATTATTTCTATCTCTTCAATCTCTCTTCTTAATTTGGGTCATCCATGCCATGTCAATCCTTGACCACAATTGATGTGGGTTTGAATAGAATGTGTATTTATTTCTCTCCATGCATCTTGCAGACTTAATTCTTTGTCATTTCATAAAATGAATCTGGCAATGTTTTTTTCTTTATCTTGTTCTTATTACTTTTATAATCTTTTTTATATCTGTAATTGCGTTAAAATCTCCAACATATATTTTCATATTCTAATTCCATTATTTTATTATGTACTTTTCTATAGAAATTCATTTTGATTATTATTTGGTGTGTATATTGTAGTAAATATTATTTGTTTTTGCTCTGCTTCAATTATTAGGATTATTCCCTCCTTGTCCATGTATATTTGTTTCGGTTTTAATCTTTCCTTAATATATATTGCAATTCCTCTTTTTTTTCTTATTATTTTGGGCTTGTTCTGTAGATCTAATTCTAATCTTTTAAATTCTTCCTACAAAATATCTTGTTTTTGTTTTGTTATTTCTTTTGTCGTATGCTATTGTAAGTCCTCATATATATGCTTTTGTAGTATCCCAGAAATTTTGGAGCAACACATCTTCCTTTGTATTTATCTTAAAGTGTAGTTTCAATTCTTTTTCAATCATTTATGTATATTCTTTCTCTTTCAGTATTTCTTGATTCATAGTCCATCTCCATTTTTTCTTCTGCCCTTTCCATATCACTTTTATTGGATGGTAGTCTGCCATGTGTTTGTCATTATTTCTATCTCTTCAATCTCTCTTCTTAATTTGGGTCATCCATGCCATGTCAATCCTTGACCACAATTGATGTGGGTTTGAATAGAATGTGTATTTATTTCTCTCCATGCATCTTGCAGACTTAATTCTTTGTCATTTCATAAAATGAATCTGGCAATGTTTTTTTCTTTATCTTGTTCTTATTACTTTTATAATCTTTTTTATATCTGTAATTGCGTTAAAATCTCCAACATATATTTTCATATTCTAATTCCATTATTTTATTATGTACTTTTCTATAGAAATTCATTTTGATTATTATTTGGTGTGTATATTGTAGTAAATATTATTTGTTTTTGCTCTGCTTCAATTATTAGGATTATTCCCTCCTTGTCCATGTATATTTGTTTCGGTTTTAATCTTTCCTTAATATATATTGCAATTCCTCTTTTTTTTTTTTTGGTGCTAATGATATGTAGAGTTTCCCTATCTTTGGGTTTTCTAGTAATTTACTGTACCCTTTCTTGACGTGTACTTCCTGCAAACATGCAATATCCATATGCAATCTTTGTAGTTTTGTGACTATTTGTGTTCTTTTCACCGGTGAATTTAATCCATTTATGTTTATTGAGACCATTTTAATTTCCTCCTCCATTTTCTTGTTTATTTATACATCGTTCTTAAATTCTTGTGTTTCTAGTCACTCTCTGTATTTTTCTTCTTGTACCTTCTCTTTCTATTTGTTCTTTTTCCTGTTTTCTCTTTTCTTCTTTTTCCACCTCATTCTCCTCTGTTTGGTATTCTGCTTGACTCCTACTCTCAGCTTCTTCTCTATTCTCTTGTTCTTTTTCAGTTGCAAAATGATGTTCAAAGAACTCTTGTGCTTTGTTGAGGGTATCTATTTAAAAATTTTTGTCCTGCCAGGAAATCAGAATGCTTTCTGACACCAGCCATTGGAACATCACATTGTATCTAATTAATTGTGAGGTTAGAAACTGGTAATATCTTCTTTGGTTTCTCACTCTCCTCAGCATTTGTTTCAGCGTTTGTATTTCCTTTCCTTTATATGTTATTGATTCCTCCCTTATTTTCTTATATAGTTCATCTCTTATTGCTGTTTTCATAAACCTCACATGGATTTCTTTCGGTAACCTGTGTCTATGCGTGCAGTTTGTATAGACTCTATACAACTGATCTATATCACTCCGTATATCCTGTTTGTTCTTCTGTAATGCTTCTGCTACTTTGTTTCCCCTAAAATAAGACATCCCCTGATAATAAGCCCAATCAGGATTTTGAGTGCATGCACTAAAATAAGCCCCCCCTAAAAATAAGCCCTCCCTGAAAATATTTAAATGCATGCACAGCTGGTCCCCATTTTCTCAGGTTTCCTTCATACACCCCAAAATAATAAGACCTCCCCGAAAATAAGGCCAAGCACTTATTTTGGGGTTCAAAAAAATATAAGATAGGGTCGTATTTTCGGGGAAACACAGTAGTAATTCTGCCATGGTCCCGCCGTGATCTTCCTCTTTATCTTCTACAATATTATGGAATCTTAAGGAGAAGGACACCTTTTCCATCTATTGGCAAGCACACATTTCTTTTCCATTGTTTCCATTTTTTATCTACTCATTCCATTTTTGTCTCTACTGTTTTTATTCTCTGTTCATTTTTAATAATAGTTTGCTGAATATTTCCTATTTTATCATCCATTCTTCTGATATGTCCTTTCATTTCTCCCGTCTTGTTTTCGATCTCTTCATAATTTCTTTTTGTCTCTTCCTGGTTATTTGCTATTGCTTCCTGTGTTTTTGTCATTTCATCTTTTGTTTTATTGTCCTCCAAAGTCCTTAAATCAAGTTTCTCCTTTTCAGTTCCTCTTCTTATGTTGTTTCAACAAGTCAGTTATCTTGCCTCGATCTTGCATCAGTTCTTTATACGAGCCACTTATTTAGTTCTATTATTTCTTTAGCTTCCAGGTGGCGCTTTCATTCTCCTTATGCAACACTGATTTCCCCTGTTGTTAAAGTTCCAAATTAGAAAGTTATAATAGTCTTCCAAATCTATCAAATTGTAAAATGTATAGTATTATCCAATTGTAAAGCTTTTAGTCACCAATCCCATTGTATTCCACTTCTAAGCCATCCTGGAATATATACATCCAGCATGTCACTGTTCAATATGCAGAGTCATCTATTCCAATCCTTTAAACCTCGAAGTCCTCAAATCAGTAAGATATAGAGAAGAAATAGAGTTTATAATCATCAATCCAATCGATCTCAAGATATATTTGTCTGGAGTTTCTTTCCTCTTCTCATCTGCTTTCACCTCTTTGCACGTCATTATTTAAAGTTTGTTGTCATCTGCTTCTCTCCGCTCTTCTAATCACCGCTAGTTTTGGGCAGAGAGCCTGCCTTGTGCTTTGAAGTCTCGATATTACAGCTCCACTATTTGACAATCCAACTTTACCACTTTTTTGGGATCTCCTCTCACACCAATATCGTTATGTTGTTTTCCAATCTTCTCTTCCTGCTCTGCGGCTGTCCCCATTTAGAACTGACTAAAATGGCCGATTTCTTTCCTGCCAGTATCAAGGGGTTTCTTCTGTCCCTTTGGAGGGATCGCCTTTCATCCCCAGGTCCTCAAAGTTTCCCCTTTCTCCTATCATCCCTCCGGGATTGACTGTGCCTTTTTGAGGCTTCCTGCCAGGAAAATTTGGGCTTCAGGAACGGAGCCCCATTCCCTAGCTCCACTCCACAGTGACATCACCACAAGAAGAGGGATACATTCTTTCTGATTTGTCATAGACTGGGCTCCATTTCTTCCCTTAATTTCACATATTTTGGGCTGATTTTGCCCTCACAGTTTCAGCATTTCCATACATTTCTGTCCCACGGGATTAAGGAGGGATCCTATTCTGATACAAATTAATCTCATTGTCCTTCCTTCAATAGCCTTTATGATACACTTGGCTGAGGGATTGTTTTTTCCCCCTATTTATAACCATATTGTTCATCCCTAGTCCATGCTTAATATGTCTAATGGGACTTTTCTAAACAGACAAACAAACAAAAAGGAAACCTTGGAGAAAGGAGAAGAATCATAAAAGGGCTAGTTGTCCCCTCTCTAGGGTTCTTTCAAACAAAATCCTCTTTTGCTCTACAGAAAATATGCTTTTTTATATTTATAGAAGACATTCATCATAAATATTCGACTAATTCACTGTACTGGCCCTGGATTTTTTAAAAAATGGCTTGTTAAGAGGTATGAACTGCTGGAAAATCTAGTGAGAACTGAGGAGAAGCAATGCAGGGCAAGTGAAGTATGGCAATGGTGGCTTGACTTATGCTTATTAGTTTCCCCTTGACAGATAAAGCACCTGAACAGGAACATACTTCTCTCCTGTGGCAGTCAAGCATATCAACATGGAATAAACAGAATTCATTGTGGGAGAAGAAGCATGAGTTATCCTTCTGCATAATAGCACAAGTGAAAGAAGAATAAATGAGTAAAGTCAGCTAAATCTGAACCACTAGAAGACCAGCAGTAAACACCATAGTTTTGCATCCAGAAGACCTTATTGAAATTCACTTTTATTTTAAAGATTTTATTTTATTTATTTATTTTATTTTATTAAATTTTTATACCGCCCTTCTCCCGAAGGACTCAGGGCGGTGTACAGCCAAAGTAAAAACAAAGATATATACAGTTTAAAACAACAATTAAAAAGAGCAAATTTTAAAGGCCGATTATTAAAATTTAAATTAAAAAGTTAAAAAATATTAAAACCCCAATTAAAATACATCACTAAATTATGCCAGTCCCGCTTTAATGAATAAATATGTTTTGAGCTCACGACGGAAGGTCCGAAGATCGGGCACTTGACGCAGACCGGGGGGAAGTTCATTCCAGAGCGTCACTGCCCCCACAGAGAAGGCCCTACTCCTGGGGGCCGCCAGCCGACACTGTTTGGCGGACGGCACCCTGAGGAGACCCTCTCTGTGCGAGCGTACGGGTCGGTGGGAGGCAAAAGGTAACAGCAGGCGGTCTCGTAAGTACCCGGGTCCTAAGCCATGGAGCGCTTTAAAGATAGTTACCAAAATCTTGAAGCGCACCCGAAAGACCACAGGAAGCCAGTGCAAGCTACGGAGCAGCGGTGTCACGTGGGAGCCACGAGCGGCTCCCGTTACTACTCGCGCAGCCGCATTCTGGACTAACTGCAGCCTCCGGGTGCACCTCAAGGGCAGCCCCATAAAGATAAAGATATATTTCCAGGATATATATTTCTTGCAACCATGGCAACTGTGGCTATTTGGCAACCTTACACTAGATGTTACTAGTATAAGTAAGTTTCTCTTTTCAGGACACAAATGACCACAGTTGCCATGGTTGCACGAAAACTGTATTACCCATGTCCAAAACATATTATGGAAATATATCTTCATCTTTAAAGTAGGAGTGAATTTCAATAAGCTGGTTTTCTGAAACTAAGGAAGTTGGCCTCCAAGTGCTCACAGTGATCATTGCCAGAACCAATTCCAGTTTTCACTTATTTATTTATTTATTTATTTATTTATTTATTTTTCGTATTTTTATGTGTATATGTACTTCACAAGTACATATACACACAGCCTCAGGGATAGCTGAGTCACCATTTTTCTAAACTCTTGAGCCTAAAGCAAGCAACAAAAATCAGTTTGTACCTCAGCTCACTCCCAAGCATAAGAATAAATAAGCAGCTCAGTCGCATAAAAGACAACTATGGTCAAATCCTTTAGATGCTGACACTTCTTGTTAAGCCATAATGTGGTGTTTTTGGCTTAATGCATTATATTAATTGTCTCCCAACCATTATATGGTTCATTGCACAGTCATCCAGATGTTCAGACTGGATTTGGCATTTTTGTCTACCTATCAAGTCTTTCTCAAGGATTGTTTGATGGTGTTAGATGTATTGTGGCAGGATGTAAGCTGTTCCCAGTACAGCTGTATTTTGCAATTGATTGATGGTGAATTTGTCATTGCCAAATTCAAATTGTGCCAAATTGTTCAAGTGGTGCTCCAATTGATTATTGATACTATCTTTGCTTATTTACTTGTATCCCACCTTTATTATTTTTTTATAAACAATTCAAGGTGGTGAATGTATCCAACATACCTTCCTTCTCCTATTTTTCCCACAACAACTCTGTGAGGTGGTTGGGTTGACTTGCCCAAGGTCATTCAACTGGCTTTCAGGGCTAAAGTGGAGTTAAAAGTCACAGAGTCCTGTTTTCTAGCTGGTGCTTTTAATACTAGACCAAATTGGGTCACTGTGACTACAACTAATCAGTATTACGGTACTTATTCACTAAGTCATAATTAAGGAAACTATGGCTTATCACTTTGTGGAAACAGACCAGATTTAAGAGTCAATCTTGATTAATATGAGTTCCACATGCATTTAGAAAATATTTTGCAGGGGCTCACACATCCTACTAAATCATAAACAGGGCTGCAGATCAGAGTAGCTAGATTATCTATTGCAATGTCATAAAGTGACTTGTTTGTTTTTGGACTAATACAATATAGAAAATCAAGAAACTGATTTGTAAGCCATGGTTTGTCTCTTAGCAGGATGTGGGAATTCTGCACTTCTGGTGATTTTAAATTAACCATTGTTAAACATTGTTGATGCAACAAACAAAATATGATGAAAAGTCCTCCAGCTCTCCATAACTTCAAAGCATGGTGTTATACAAAAGAAGAATGGTTTACTGCTTTAATCCAGACAAAGATCCAGATAGTTGTACTGGGCTATGTTTAAGTAGGACACCCCCTCCCCCCAGTAAATCTTCAATGAGCATTTTGTTAACAAACAAGGAGGGATACTCGATAATAAGATGCCCTTGCAAATTGAAACCAATGGGACACAACCAGTGGATCAAATTCCAGCCCTCTCAAAAGCCTCTCCTTCCGTCTGCTTTGCAGACTTGAGACACTCTCAGGAATTAATGTGCAGGAGACTGCAGAAAAGAAGACAAAGAGAGAAAATCCATTTACAAATGTAGAAACCATTCTTGTAAATGGCCTGTTGAAGAGGGTTTGGGTGTGAGTGAAAATGGGGTAACTGAAGGAGAGTATTGGCCTCTGCTCTTTTTACCTGCTATTATAATGATAATGTGTACAACATCTAGCGTGTAATTTATTCCCATATCAACCCTGTGAAATAGGTCAGGCTGCAGAGAGGAAGAAAGAGGTTGTACATACATCCCTGGGAGACACTAATTTGCCCACAGGTTTAAGCTTAAGCTTGAATTCAGATGTTAGGATTCCCCATCAAAATGCAATGTTGTTTCCCTAGCGGTCTATCCAAAAACATAACAATGGAAATATCAATATGAAACAACCTTTTTGATGGAGACCTCTGAACCAAGCTGAAAAACCCCTTACTTTATTTCCATTGTAATCCCAATATATATTTCAACAATGTTCATGGATTCCCACCAAAAATATTATTTCATATTCTTTTTGAACATCTCCCTTTCCGACTGTTCTGGCTTTTTGTTGTTGTTGTTGTTATCCATTCGGAGTGATCAAGGTGGCCATTAATATAGATGTAACATATTGCAGTCTACATATACTATATTTTAGCCAGAAAACTGGGAAACTGAATAATTGAAGGAATATGCAGATACACAGTAGATTTCAAGTATCTAACTGATGGAAGAATAACAACACACACACACACACACACACACACACACACACACACACACACACACCTCCTTCTGTGTCTAAGTATCTCTAGAAACTGAGCTTTCTTCAATGGCTAAAAATAATTTGTCAAGGTTCTGTCCTTCTTAGCTTGATGATTGCCAAGCACTTTACAAACCATTAATGAGACTGCTTGACTCCCTTGTGAGAAGGGTAATTATTCTCCATCTTGAAGCTGGAGGCAAAGGAAGGGGGGTGGGGGAGAAAGTGATTTCTTTAAAGGGCAAAGGATATGAATGTGAATCCAGGATTTCTTTTTCAAGCTAGTATTTCCAATTCATTCCCTTTTATTATTTAAAATAATTATTTCTCATCGGAACATAAGACTATTGTCAGAATCAAATATATTATCTGACACATATGAATTGTATTGACAAAATATATATACTTATTTCTATCACCTACATTTCAGTTCATTTCCTAATTTAGCAGACTTTCATCTTCAGACTTCTCAGACTTCTATTTTTTTTCCAGCTCCCACAGTTCATTTTTGTAAAAATTCAGCAGTGGTTTCTTGCTTCATTTGAGGTAGAAGCAAATGAAAGTCATAATGTCAGTTCAGAACAGATTCAATACAGTTTAAAAAAAACAAAGTGACACCCTGAATGCAAACCTCATCAAAAGTTGGCAATTTTCCTCTTTGTGATGGTCCCATCCATTGTGATTCTGCCCTTGAAAATCTCAAAGAAAGGAAATTCTTTAGATGAGTTTCTGCATCATCAACCTACTCTTCTGGTTTGGATATTTTTTTTATAATATTAATAATAATTTAATAATAATCTTTTGCCTTATTCCCAGTAAACAGGAACAATAAATTATTCCTTCCCTATCTTTGCAGTACTCTTTGAAAATTCTGTCATTACATTTCCCTTCAGAATAATTTTTTTCTCCATAGGACAAATTTACCTAAGTTCCCCAAACGGAGGCAGCATACAGCAGATCACAGACAGTCAACATGAGCTAGGCTAGTGGATGTTAAAGATTAATACTCAATTGAGGCCAGAATGTTTCCTATTAGGATTGATGGATAAACAGTCAGCCATGAAAGAGTATTTCAATATATGATTACTGAGGCAAAATTATTGTAAAGAAAAATGGAAAGATTTAAGGTTATCTACCCTGGAGAAATTATTTATAAAATTGACAGAGTTTACTGAGATGGATAAACTGACTTGGTTGAGAAAACCAGAATCTACATTTATTGGTGAGTGAAAACCCTCTAAAAACATTTTCCCCTAACATCCCTCCCCCGAAATTGTGATTTATGGCATTGATGATTAGACAGGGCAATTACAGAAAGAAGAGAGTCATGAGGTAACTCTAGAGCAGGGGTGTCAAACTTATGGCCCACGCAGGGGTGTCAAACTTACGGCCCGCGGGCCAGATATGTCACTCACTGGTCAAACCTACCCCGGTTTAACGGGAAAAAGTCACAATATGTCACGTGATGACAATGCAATGCCTTGAGTTTGACACCTTTGCTCTAGAGAGAGAGGATAAAATGTAATAAGTGCAGTGAGGAGCACTGCACTTCTTTACAGATAGTTCTCGAATTATGACTGTAATGGAGCCTACCCATCACAGTTATAATTCACAATGATTGTAAATCAGGCCATCCATGTGACCAACCCAATTTTATGATTTTTTTGCAGCAGTCATTAAGCAAATCATTGCAATCATTAAGTGAAATCTGCAGTCATTAAGTGGATGCCACAATTGTTAAGCAAACCAGTGGTTTTGCCAAAAACTGGAACTAAAAAAATACAGATCATGGGATGTGGAAAATGTCAGTAAATGCAGTCTGGTTGCTCAGCACCCAAGTCCAGTCATGTGAGGGGAAGCATCAGAACTTTGAATCTGGATTGTAAGTACCCCAAGGAGGTTCATTTTAATTTCAATCAGTTACTAAGCGATTGGTGATAAGTTGAAGGCTACCTGTATATCCTGATACCTTTCTTTATATCTTGCTCTTTTTTTTCTATCTCTGTTCTTTTTTTATTGCTTATCCAGCTTTTTCTATTCTTTCCTTGCTTTTTCCTGTGTTCTAATTTGGTTGGTAATATTTTTATTACTAAAACTTAATGAAATTACATATAAAAAAACACTAGCTAGATTGGTCTTTTCCTAATTTATTATTACCAAGTTTGAAGGTCCCAAAACCATTAAGATGAAGATCAATCCAACACCCACAAAACAAAAATACAACCAGAGAAAAGTGGATGATGATGAAATACTTCTCCAAAATGAAGTGTCTAAATATCTAGATTTCCATTTTAGAAGTTGGAGCAGCTTAGTGATATCTGTCCAACAATCCTATGCTTGGTGACTTTTATGTTTATTCAAGATATTATAGCCTTAAAAATTATACCGATATTTTAACTTCCAGATAAGTTTATTAAAACTTCAATTATTGCAGTATATTATAACTTCAATAGCTTTCAGCCAGAACTCGACTTAAATGAGCAGATATAGAAAGAGAACTTTTCATGAGCAGATATAGAAGGAGAACTTAGTAGGAATAGCCAATACTCCCAAATATAGGGTTAAAATACAAAAGGATCTTGACAGACTTGAACATTGGGCCCTATCTAACAAAATGAAATTTAGTGATGAGAAAAGTAAGATTCTATATTTTGGCAAGAAAAACCTAATGCATAGGAATAGAATAGAATGGTACCTGGCTCAATAGTAGTAACTGTGAGAGGGATCTTAGCCAATCATTTAAATATCAGCCAGCAATGGCTGCAGCTGCCACAAAAGCCAATGCAGTCCTAGGCAGAATTTACAGAGAGGCAGAATCAAGATCATATGAAGTGTTGATATCATTTTATAATGCCTTGGTAAGACCACATTTGGAATATCGCATCCAATTATGTTTGCTATAAAAAAGATGTTGAGAAAGAGTGTCGAGAAAAGCAACAAAGATAATTAGGGGACTGGAGGCCAAAACATATGAATAACAATTGCAGGAATTGACTATGTTTAGTTTAATGAAAAGAAGGACTAGGCATGACATGGCAGCAGCATTCCAATATTTGAGGGGCTGCCACAAAGAAGAGGGGGTCAACCTATTCTCCAAAGCATCTGAACACAGGGCAAGAAGCAACGGATGGAAACTAGTCAAAGAAACTAGTCAACCTTGAACTAATGAGAAATTTCCTGACAGTTAGAAAAATTAATCAGTGGAATGAGTTGCCTCCAGAAGTCATGGGTGCTCCAACACTGGAGATTTTTTTAGAAAGATTGAACAACCATTTTTCTGAAATGTTATAGGATTTCCTGCTTGAGCAAGGGATTGGATTGAAAGAGTCTAAGGTATCTTTTAATAACTTCATACTTTTGGGGTTTTTTTGTATTTTGTTACTACAAACATGTCAGGCCAATTTTCTATCCTGTCAATGGAAAGTTAGTATCTTCATATCTGAGAGCTTATGCACCAAGACAAATTCCTTGTGTGTCCAATCAAAAATTTTATTCTATTGTGAAATATTCCAACGCTTTCTCTGGAGCCTTGTGTATCAAAATCAACCAAAAGAAAGAGAGAGCTTTTGGTAATAGCTCTAAGAAAACATCATGGAAATGTTAAGGAACCAAGGAGGAAAACTAGGACTCATAGTAGATTACATTAAAATGGGGCCTGAGCAACTGAAACTTAAATTGATGAAGCATGACTTCTTTCATATGTTTCATAGGAACTCATCCCTCTTAGTGCTGAACACATTTAGAATTTAAAGTAGTATTAACTATTTTAATTAAAACCCGAAAACACTTATAAATATTTGTGCTTGGTATCAATAATAGACTTAAGCCAAAAATGTGATGAGACAGAGATATTTTTAGTTGATTGGCTGTATGTCTAGTAAGATGGTATGCCACCTGCTACAGAGCAGAGACACGTTTCTCCTTAAGTTATATCAGGGAACAATGTTTTTCAGAAGCTCTGGTTTATATTATTTATTTAAAACATTTTTATAGAACTCCCCATTAAAAAAACTCAGTTAAACAAAATGCAATCATTTCAAACTGTGAGTTAAACAATTGGTAGAAATAATACTGTACATTAAAATATTATATAAAACATACCAAATAAAAAAAACAATAAAATATTAAAACAAAATGGAATAATAACAGAAACAACCACTTTGAAAACATCATAGGAATATTAATATATTAATAAAAGATTTGGAAGAATATAAGTGTCCTTTTTTAGAATCAGAAAGATAATGATGCCAAGTGTATCTCTGGGAGCATTCCAAAATTAGGAGGCCACCACTAAAAATCTTTCTTCTAAATAGCCAATCACCATATTTTAACTTAAGGGGTACTTGCAGCAAAGCCTCTGGTTGTTACCTTAAGAACCTCAGGTTATTTGCTATAGGTGTGTGAAAGCAGGTTAAATGTATGTGTGTGAAAGCAGGTTAAATGGCATTGCAATGTAAGTCCTATCCCTTTTATACATGCCCATGCATGCATACCCAAATGGAAACCGCTTGGTCTAAAACTTGGCAACTCCAAATCTCAACCAGCAAATGTTCAGTCTTACACATAGGAAAAAAGAACCCAAACACTAAGTACATACTTGATGGACATTACCATACAGATGCCCCCCATCCCGTTAAAGACCTTGGAGTTTTCATGTCAAATGATCTAGGTGCCAAAGCCCACTGCAACTACATAGCAAAAAAGGCTCTAAGAGTTGTAAACCTAATCTTGTGTAGCTTCTTTTCCAAAAACACTACACTACTAACCAGAGCATATAAAACATTTGCTAGATCAATTCTAGAATACAGCTTGCCTGTTTGGAACCCTCACCACATCTCTGACATCAATACAGTTGAACGTGTCCAGAAATATTTTACAAGAAGAGTTCTCCATTCCTCTGAAAACAACAAAATACCTTATCCCAGCAGACTTGAAATCCTAGGCTTAGAAAACTTGGAACTCCGTCGCCTTCGACAAGACCTAATTTTAACTCATAGAATCATCTATTGTAATGTCCTTCCTGTTAAAGACTACTTCAGCTTTAACTGCAATAATACAAGAGCAACCAATAGATTTAAACTTAATGTCAACCGCTTTAATCTAGATTGCAAAAAATATGATTTCTGTAACAGAATCATCAGTGCTTGGAATACTTTACCTGACTCTGTGGTCTCTTCCCATAATCCTAAAAGCTTTAACCAAAAACTTTCTACTATTGACCTTACCTCATTCCTAAGAGGACCATAAGGGGTGTGCATAAGCGCATAAACGTGCCTACCATTCCTGTCCTATTGTTTTTCTTTTCTTCTTCCTATATATATATATATATGCTTATACCTCCTAATATTTACTCATATATATGTTTATATAATATATAATCTTTTTGTATGATACTTACATATATTGTTGTGACAAAAATAAATAAATAAATAAATAAATAAATAAATAAATAAATAAATAAATAAATAAATAAATGGGATTGATTGCGATGTTGAATCCCCCATCTTTCCTGTTTTGACTTCACATGAAGTCTGGACTGTCTACATCCCCTGTAGTAACTAAAGTAGTTACCAGGAAATTGATTGCCATTGTCTATCTCACACCCAATAGGGTCATAGCTAGTCTACCAGCATGTCCTGGTGGAAGTTACCTCATGTCAAAGAAATCACTTGTGCCTCTGACTGAAATAAAAATGGATCCAAGAGCACTCACAAGTTAAATATTCAAATCTTCAGGGCAGTGCAACTCCATTCACCTGCAAAGATAAATTATCTAATACCACCTCTTTCTTTGTGCATTAACATAGCCAGGCACTACTTCTAAAATTACACAGAATCCCTGGATCAGACGAAAAGAAGAGTTAGGGCAGGGATGAAATCCAGCAGGTTCTGGAGAACCAGTAGCGGAAATTTTGAGCAGTTCAGAGATCCAGTAGTGGAAATTTTGAGTCGTTCAGAAACTTGGCAAATACCACCTCTAGCTGGCCCCAGAGTGGGGTGGGAATGGAGATTTTGCAATATCCTTCCCCCAGGCGTTAAGGGGGAATGGAGATTTTGCAATATCCTTCCCCTGGAGTGGGGTGGGAATGGAGATTTTGCCTTATCCTTCCCCTGGAGTGGGGAGGGAATGGGGATTTTGTAGTATCCTTCCCCTACCATGCCCACTGAGCCACGCCCACTGATTCACACCATGCCCACCAAGCCACGCCGACAGAACCGGTAGTAAAAAAAATTGGATTCCACCACTGAAATAAAGCATGATTATCTTCCTGCTGCTGCTGCTGCTGCTAGTTTATCCCTAGGGGGAAAACACTGTTTTATTATAATACAGAGTATGTATCTATGTTCATCTGTGTTATTGTTTCAGGAATCTTATATTTAATTTTGGAAATGTTATCTGCTCAAGGAATAGGGCAAAAGTAATCCACATAAATTTATGCACTTAACTTTTGGGGTCTTTTGTATGTTATGGGGGGGGGTGTCAAATTTTATTTCCCTCCCCCTAGATATATTTAAGTTAGTTGTTTCATTTAACCATTGTTCAAATTTGTGATCTATTACTTTTATAAGCATTTTGAAATATGTATGTGCATGCATCCTTCTAGGTTTCTAATTTTGAATGATAAATTCACAGATCTGTAAAAACGTAAATTATAGAAATCACCACAAAGCTTCTGCATTCATACAAATGGTTATAGGTGTAAAAACAGCACTTCCACAGAAACATCCTTGTGATTATATTTTTCTTGCTTCTGTAAATCGTTGTTGGAAATTTTGGATATTGCTTAATAATCCCTGTAGTGTAGTCTTTCCTTACAAGGACAGAATCTCTAATGGAAGGTATGGCAGAGGACACAAGTCTATTTATTTATTATATTCTTGGTTAGAACAAAGAACAGAGCTGTCCCTCCTGTATTTAATTTATTCTTCCCTCTTTTCAGTATCTGGGTCAAATTCGGCTAAGTCTAGAGGTAACTTTTCCCCCCTCCCTGACATTTTAATTTATTTTCTTTTGCCTACAGGTCCAATAGAAGAATAGTGGGCAAAAAATGTAAAATCTAGAGAGAAAAAGAGGGATTTTTTCAATGCCAGCTCCATCTGTGTGAGTTTTCCGATACACTTGATCCCAGTGGAAATTAGCTATGGACCAGCTCAATGATGGACTGTTGGTTTCTCAGCATATTCTAGTGGGAAGACGATAAGCAACAAAGCAGTGAACTCTTTTCTTGTGACAGCACACTGTAGCAAATACACAAAGCAGCTCTTTCAGTCTGATAGCTCTGATTCCCAACATCTGCCAAGAAATGCATTATTTAACAGTTATTAAGGCTTCTGCTGAAGCACAGAGACTAAGCGGTTGGGTCAATTGATCATATCCCTAAGGGCTGTGGTTGCATATCTGAGACCAATGGAATGAGTGGCTTGTTTTATATGCAGGATCAGAGTGGGCCTATAGTGGTTAATTAGTTGTCTGAGCCATGTTTATGTAAAGAGGCATGTAAAATTTACATTATTTTAATAGCTGTTCTCAGAAAAGCTTATTCACACAATTGCTGCCTGCCAGTGTATTAGACCTGAGAGAAAGACTGCAGCCAACAACCTGGGATCAGGGATATCTCAGGAGTTCCTAGTCTCCATGACAACCATAGCTAGTCCCACTTGTTCTCAGATCCAACCCAACTAAGTGGATATGTGTTAGATCTAGTTTTCATTTGGAGACCAAATATAATCTAAAGGACTTAATTACTTGTCCTTTATCAAAACTGGGTCACTTCTGATTGAATCTGTGGCTACTGTCAAAGCTGACCTTTATGAGGGTAAGGGATCAATTAAGAGGGTCTCTGACAGGTGTCTTATGGATCCACTAGATTACAGTAAGTGGTTGCAGAGTTTCCCAGTGATAGCATCACCAATTATTCCATAGAAGTACTGAGCCTCAAATCCTCAGCAGCATGATAAGTTTCTTCTTACCATAGGTTAATTACTGCAGGACTCTAGGACACTTGTGACAAAAAAAAACCAAGGAGCTACTCTATAAGTCCATGTTGATATTTTCACTATAATGTTAAGTGTGGGGGAAAGAGTAGTATTTCTCCCTCTTATTGTATTAATAGCAATAGCGATAGCAGACTTATATACTGCTCTATAGCACTTTACAGCCCTCTCTACGTGGTTTACAGAGTCAGCATATTGGCCCCAATAATCTGGGTTCTCGTTTTACCAACCTAGTAAGGATGGAAGGCTAAGTCAACCTTGAGCCAGGCAGGACTGAACTTCTTGTTTGTGGGTAGAATTAGTCGGCAATACTTCTTTTTAAACACTGCTCCACTATGGCTCTTATATAAAAAAAGGACAACAAAGAATGTTCTTTCTGCGCCAACTCAGTAAGCTCAAACTGCCCAAGGAGCTGCTGATCCAATTCTACAGAGGAATTATTGAGTCTGTCATTTGCACCTCTATAACTGTCTGGTTCGGTTCTGCAACCCAACAAGAAAAATACAGACTTCAGAGGATAATTAGAACTGCAGAAAAAATAATTGCTACCAACTTGCCTTCCATTGAGGACCTGTATACTGCACGAATCAAGAAGAGGGCCGTGAAAATATTTGCAGATCCCTCGCATCCTGGACATAAACTGTTTCAACTCCTACCCTCAAAACGACGCTATAGAGCACTGCACACCAGAACAACTAGACACAAGAACAGTTTTTTCCCAAAGGCCATCACTCTGCTAAACAAATAATTCCCTCAACACTGTCAGACTATTTACTGAATCTGCACTACTATTAATCGTTTCATAGTTCCCATCACCAATCTCTTTCCACTTATGACTGTATGACTATAACTTGTTGCTGGCAATCCTTATGATTTATATTGATATATTGATCATCAATTGTGTTGTAAATGTTGTACCTTGATGAACGTATCTTTTCTTTTATGTACACTGAGAGCATATGCACCAAGACAAATTCCTTGTGTGTCCAATCACACTTGGCCAATAAAAATTCTATTCTATTCTATTCTATTCTAAATTGTTAACTGAATGTCACCCAGAAACCCTGTTTAAGATGATCTACCCACCTTGTGGTCTCATGGCAGGTCAGCAAATTTTCCTTTGGAGTACTACAACACGTCAACAAAGCACTTAGCTAATAAAGTTGCTAACATTACCACAGAACTGGAAGCCATATGGGTAGTCACCATTTCATGACTACAATTGGGATCAACAACTTGGTTGTTAAACAAAGTGGTCACTAAATGAAACTGTTACTGATCTTATTTGAGCTGTCCTTTGCTTTATAGACCTGAGATGGCTCCATTGTGATTTATATTTTTACTTTTTCTGTGTAGTTTCCACATTTTAAATTTTTCATAATATTTTCATTTCTAATAATGGCTTTTTCTATTTTTATAATAATTGTTTTATTTGATGTATGTATGTTGCCCAGCGTTGCCTTTTTTGAGATGGGTGGCTCTATAAATGTGATCAATAAATTCACTTTGGGCATACCATTTGCTTTCAATAGATTTCTGAGATTCAAGACCCTGGTATTTATCAACAAAGTCCTAAATGGTATACCCCCCAATTAACTCTGGGTCTGTCTCTTTCAAGTTGGCTTTAGAATGCTTTTTGTTTTTATATAGGAAGAAATGCTTTGGTTATCACCAATTGAGAATATTAATGGGCTAAAGGTGTGGAAAGGGTACATTAAGTCTTAGTCTGTAGTAAAACACGGCTCAGAATCCCAGGACGGAGGGGGTATTTCCCAAGGACCTAAGATACAACTCAACTTGGAATCTTGGATATGCAGGAAGAGAGTGCAGGCAGACTCTCTCTAGTCTTTCATAGGGTATGTGTAATACTTATGGTTAGTGGCAAGTTTCCTATCTGTAGGTGAGCTACAATAAAGAATCTATTCTGAAGTAACTCCTCATGTTGTTCCTAATTCTTTGGGCCTGGCAAAACCTCCTGAACAAGTTTCCCCCCAGAATTTTTTCATCAAATGAATTCTGACAAACCTGCTGACAATGATATCTGTGCTTTACGTGACACTTGATCAGCAGCATGCTACTTAAATTATAGGGATTAATTTTTTTTATTACAGCTATTACCTAGCTTTTAATGTTTTTTTAATGATTTGGTTGTGTGAACTATTTAGAATTCCCATAGTTCTGCTAGTATACAAATAATGGGCATATAAATAAAGTAAAAATCTCTTGTCTTATATTAAGTGCTTGGTCTTAATTACAATTTTTGCCAGGTAAATTTCAACATCTAATGTATTTTTGGCATGGTTGCCATAAGAAAAATAAAGGCTGTGTATAAATCGATAGAATTATAAAACAGGCAGGATTTACACACATCATTTTACCAAATTTCCTATAATTTTTTAAACAGCATTTACACATACTAGCTGTTGTTAAAAATGGTGGCAGCATATTAATAGCTTCCTCCTTTCATTTATAATGCCCCACTCACTAATCTGTGTACTGATGTTTTTATGGTGCATTTTTTTTTAAAACTTTTTTGCTGATCCACAATATTGGCTGTTTCAGATAGGACCAAAAACAAACTAACTAACAAACATGAACTGTAGGCCTCATCTTTCTTTTCAGATTATTTGGAACTAAAGCCTCCTCACTCAAACTGTTTTAGATAGTAATAGGGTTATACATATAGTTCTGAATCTGGGGAACACTGAACTGCCTATACATTGCAAGTCTCACAATTATATTGTACATTTTAAAGACAGCTATTTTTAAATCTTTAATGTAAGAAAAGACTGGAAATAGTGCAATTTTTACCTGCTTTGCGGTTCTTGGATCTTAGGGAGATCAATACAAAAATAGATACATTTGGGTTTTTTGCAAGAGTTTGCAAGGGTTTTTCAGTTCAGAAATGGAGATCGTCTTTAGTATTCAAAGCCAGCATACTATAATTGGACGCTTCTTGCAAAGTATCCCTTGATTGGTGGTTGGGATTGGTGCCAACACTATTTTGGCTGGTCTGCTTTGTCAATCTATTGTGTATAGTTTGCACTGGGTGCTTGACTGTAGGGTTGGATCAAGTTCTATTGATCTGTTGAGGGTTCTTTATTTGAGTTCCAGGCTTCCCAGAATTCTATTTCTCTTCTGCTGTTATTTCTGCAGCTCTTCTATGGAATTTTGTGGAAGATAATTCCTCCAAAGAATGGAGCTCAGCTGCCTCTTTCTTTCAAAGAGGTTGTTTAGGATCCATTTCTGCAGCCCTTTGAAAGGGTTTTCCTCCCCTCTATGCAGGGAGGGGAACTCCTCTGGGATAATGCAGGAATTGGAGCTCAGATCTCTGGGATATCACTTTCATTTCTGCAGCCTGCAGGAGGATTCCCTTTCCCTCAGCAGGCAGGATTTTTGCCCTCAAAAGTGTGTGTGTGGGGGGGGGGGAAGGGAAATGTGTGTGAAGCTGAGATTCCCTCTATGCAGATAAGGCAGTCCCTGTGTTCTCAAAGAGCTGCCTGATGGGAGGGAATCTCAGCTCTACAGCAGACAGCAGGAGCTTGCAACCTTCCCTGCCAGCTTCCCCACTGACTTTCTGGGGCAGTTGGCAGAGAAGACTGCAAATAGTGATCCCATGACTGCAGGTTGGTTGGCAATCTGTTGTAAGGGTGAACAGGTTGCCAAGCATCCCGATCACAATCATGTGAATGTTGGGTGGTGATGTAATATTTTGGGATAGCCAGAAGTTTTTTATAGGTCATAAAGCATCCATTCTGTGACTGTTGTTGTAATTCCAGACTGTTGTTAAATGAATGGTTTTAAACTGAGCATTACCAGTATTTTCTTTCTTGTATTCCTTTCTTTCATTTCTTTTCTTCTTTTCTATCTTTTCTTTTTCTTATTTTTCCTTTAACATGTTTAGAATAGGATAGAATAGAATAGAATAGAATAGAATAGAATAGAATAGAATAGAATTCTGTATTGGTTGTATTGTGTGATTGGACATACAAGGAATTTGTCTGTGGTGCATATACTTTATTATGTTGAAAAATTCTAATAAAAATAAAAAAGGAAAAACAATTTATAGTGATATTGAGACAGTTTAGTTCCGCTGTATGCTGTTAATGCCATTTAATTATTGTTCTAATTTCTATCTATATAAATATAAATACCACTGTCTCTAATAATGTGCCATAAGTTAATAGTGGGCCCAAGCCATATTTTACTTTGATTAAGAGATCTGTATATGCCAATACATATTTCTGTTTGATATTCTTTTATACCGTTCAGTTCAGCAAGTGGCTACAACTTTATCAGATGGGAGGACTGAAAACTTTTGGCAATGATATGATCTGTATTATTTACAAATATACTTGAAGGAAAAACAAGTACAGAGTCCCCAGTCAGCTACAAAGCCTTCAGAATTATGTTTCCATCCTTGTGTATATTCCAATTCCCAATTTGATTCTGGCATCTAATCTCAAGTAGGTATTTCTTGCTGAGTAAGTAAGAGCCACCAGATATCAAAAGCAATTCAAGAACCATCTTTAGCAAATTATTTTGACTGCCCTTGCCACTATACAACAATATTCCTATTATACTATATATATATATTTTTAAAAAGCAGAACTGTGGAAAATACTAGCTTTGAGGTACACTGAACTCTTTAGTCAGCAAAAAAAATGTGATGTGTGACCAATTCTTTGTGTTCTTTTGTTTCTTGTCTTATTTATAAGTAAATAAAATGCATGTAACACAAAAGCAAAGTGGTAAGGTCCACTGAGGTTCTGCCTCTATTACTTTCAGTTGCTTAGGTTTGATTTCTGAAAAAAACACCACAGTTTACATGCCATAATTCACTTATATGTTCATGTAATTCTTTCTCATCTTGACAGATGAGTTATTGATGTTTTCTGAATCAGTCATAACATCACAGTTACTGAACTTTTTATCCTTCAAAGCTCATTCAGTTATTACCATTATCTGAAGTTTAAAGTTAAAGCTATGTTTGAACTAAGCAGGATTACCAAACATTAGCCTGGAGAAGTTCATTTAATTTTCAGTTTGGTTGCTCATTATTTTTATTTCTCGCTGATTGATGTCTACACCATTGTCAAAGGAAAAGGTTAAGATATTGGTGGGTTCTTCTTTTTAGGTTGCACACATCTTTACAACTCACACAGGGACTTTTGTACTTCTAACAACAGTGGTAAAAAAACTCTATTTAATTCAGCATGTTGACTCTTCATTTTAATTTTTGTCCATGACAGCACTGTGTTTGATGCTGGGCCAACTTAATACTTCACACTTTATAGGAATTGTACCTATGTAACATCATAATCTTTTTTGCATTATGATGCCCCTGATACATATATCCCATTCTTCCTTGAGATACTTCAGAGTTTTCTCAATTCATCTGTACACAGTCTGTTGCTGTAGCTTCTACTGCATTGCAATATTCTGGGCTCATATTCTGGGTTTGTATAGAACAGTTACCTGGGACAGTAGAATAATTTGATCTACCCTGAGTGCCCTGTTAGACATATTTTCCCCCTACAAGTCAGAAGAAAAATACTGCTTATGAAATATACCATAAATATTAAAGGGGTGGGGGGAGGAGCTGAGTGTTGTGAGGTAAACTAAGAGTGAATCATAGTTTTATAAGAGCCCATGTCCCAAGTATACCACTGTCTTCCCACACAAGCTGCCCACACACATCTGTCCCTTAGTCATATTATCGTCTCTATAATTGTGCCCTGACGAAGTAGGGTAATTTGGACATGGCTATGTTTATATGCACAAACGTGATTTGTTTAGAAAAGTAAGCTGATATTAAATTATAAAAAACACACACTATCACTTTTGTTCAAAATTCTGTATCTCTAAAACAATACACTTCGGTCATCAAAAGATCTTCCTTGCAGCAAGGTGTGTGTGTGTCTGTGTGTGTCTGTGAAATATTCTTTTAATGTCCCTGTATGGGTAGTCCTTGACTTACAACAGTTCATTTACTGACCATTCAAAGTTACAACAGCACTGAAAAAAATGTCTTATGACCATTTTTGCAGCATCCCCATGATCATATGATTAAAATTCAGATGCTTGGCAATTGGTTCATATTGATGATTATTGCTGTGTCCTGGGATCATGTGATCAACATTTATAACTTTCTGACAAGCAAAGTCAATGGGGAAGCCAGATTCACTTAACAACTTACTAACTTAACAACTTCAGTGAGTCACTTAACAATGGTAGCAGAGAAGTTGTAAAATGGGGCAAAACTCACTGAACAACAAAATGTTGGGCTCAGTTATGGTCATAAATCGAGGATTACCTCTAATCTGTTGCATGGGGAGGAGTTGGGGCAACTGAATGGAGCTTGAGCATTAGTAAAATCTGTATATGAATGGGGAAAAAATCACACCTAGTTGCTATGTCTCATTAAGCAGACCAATTATCATATATATGTTTGCAGGTTTGTGTATGCAATTGTATATTGCACAGAATTATTGCTAATTTTTGTTTTATATGGAGAAGGCAAAAATAATATGCAATACTCTATTGGAAATGTCAATTTCCTTCTGGGAAGATTTACTAAACACTGCCTTCATATTTACAAGACTATTTTCTCAGCCTGAAGGCTGAATTACAGCATGCTGTACTTCATTTACAGGATGCACACAACTGAATATCCTAGTCTTGCCTAGGATACATAAAAATGTTTGCAGATCTATTAATAATACAGAAAAAAATAGGCTTCTTTAAGACCTAAGAACTTTCAACTCACAATTCTGGTTGCAAAAAAACAGAACAAAGTTTTTTCAAATCTAATAAATTACATGGATGCAACATTTAAACTTTTTTAATACATGCACTAAACCAGGGGTCACCAACCTTTCAGACCTCATGGACCACTAATATGATCTGCCTACTGACTGGCTGGGTGGGCGTGGCAAGATGGTCATGTGACTGGATGGGTGTGACCAACTCAATGTCACTCAGGTCAAGGGGCACCTTGCCAGCCTCTACTCGCTACTCCTTGCCTGCCCGCCCAGGCTCTTTAGGGCCTCAACGGGAAGCAGTTGCTGGAGCTAAGCAGCCACCATGAAAAAGAGTTGGCAAAACAGTTCAGTTCAAATTGGATCTGACTGAGAAGGAGGCTCAGCAGAAATACCTCACAGAGGACTACGAGTATAGGCTTTCCAAGCAGAGGGAAGACCTGCAGGAGTGCAAAGCCAGGTATTGGCGCCTGGAGGCTCAGTGGGCTGAGATGGTCAGCCAGTTCCAGGCCATGATGCAGTCCTACTGGAACGAGGCCCTCTGGCTCTTCGCCACCAGCAGCTCTTTGCCCACAGCCTTCATCGAAAGCCCCACACCAGGAGGCTGAAGCAGACCCCAAGTTGGAATTTCTGTCCCCTTCAACCCATACAAGAAGACCCTGAAGGGGGAGACTCTCTGCAGCAACACAAACATTCATTGCATGTGTCTGTCCCAGGGGCCCTAGTTTCAGGACCCCTGATTTAGTGTAATATAAAAAATGCAAATAATTTTTCTGGGGACCACCAAAATTTTCTCACGGACCACCAGTGGTCCATGGACCACCAGTTGGTGACCGCTGCACTACACTACAATTATAGTGCAAACCTGCTCCATTTTTTCCCTACTATGTCTTGATGATGTTCCCTTCATCTCATTCTCAGTTCATGAGTAAAGCTTATACGTTTCCTAATTGTACCAGTGTTAGCTCCAGTCCCACATAAGCCAATGGTATTCAGTAGCAGTTGCAAGGTTCAGTAAAATCTGTTACACTTTGCTGTCTATTAAATCTGAAGCAATGTTTGGTGAACAGTATTGGATGGAATAAGAGTTGTATGGTTTCAGTGCGATGCACGAAGGCCTCCAGTCCTCTGGTTCCTGGAAAGCCTTATCTGCCACTATGGTCTTCATAAAAATCTAGACTCTGCATTGTTGGTGGTCTGTTAAAACACTACAATACAAAAGTGTTTGACTGCTTAGCTAGCAATATAGATAGATCTTGGCTTCTTGGATTGAAATCCTTGCATAAATTGATTTCTGAGCATAACAGATTATATGATGGGTCCATGTGCAAATGGAACAGCTGATATATTCTATGCGTGTAAACATAGTGACCTCCATTTTTTCAGGTATAAACTTGAAGTTCTCTTTGAATAACTTTGAGGCCAGATTATTAAGCTATTTATTGCTGCTATTCAATAGACGTTGCAATGCTTTAAGCTGCAACAAAACTATAATCTATATGGTACCTGGAAGCTATAGGAGTCTGGATGGGAAACAACTTCAACTAAACCCCAGTATAGAGTAGCTGTGGGTGGGTCCCTTTGTATCCAGGAGTTTATTATCTTTGGTTCTGGACGGGTTTGCATTACTGTAGACAGACTTGGTATATAACTTGGGTGTCATCTTGGACCTGCAGTCCTGTTCAAAAAGCAGGTGGCAATCATGGCTATTTGCCCAACTTTGTGTTGTGCACCATTTATACTCTTCCTGGATAGGGAGGTCTACCACTCAGCTATTCATGCCCTAATTATCTCCCAACTGAACTATTGTAGTGGATTGAACATGGGGAAAAGTATACGGAAGTTCATCTGATGCATAATATGCCACTGCATGAGCCATACTAAGTAAACAGAGGTGGCATGCGAAGAGGAAGAGCCTTTGGGTTTTTTTAGATAGGGCATTTTTAAGGGGTGGGAGGGTTAGGGCGGGTGCTGGGGGTAGCCCGTTGGGAGGGAAACCAGTTCCTGCGCGTGCTCGCGGCGGTTGTTTAACGGGTTCGGAGGTTATGGGGGGGGAATGTGTTCCTTTTTGTGAGGGTGGTTCTATTTGCACGGTAAGTGGGAGGGGCAGATATGGCGGAAGGGGGGGATCGTATCGGTTTAGGGGGGCACGCGCAAAAGACAGCAATAAGGCCCCCCTAATACATGATCTTATCCAGGGATCTTGGTGCCGCGGATCTTATAGGCGTTACGGAGACCTGGTTGGGCACTGAAGGGGGCACTATGCTGGTTCCGTCCCAGGCGCCTGATGGACCCGGAGAGGTTCCGGACGGAGCTTGGGCCGTTTCCTGAGGGTCTGGCTCACGGCACGGCTGAGGAACTAGCCGCAGCCTGGGAACGGGCTACGGCTGGGGCTTTAGACCGTGTCGTGCCTTTGCAGCCTCTGACCCGGCGCAGATCCCAACCGGCTCCTTGGTTCTCCGAGGAGCTGAGGGGGATGAAACGCCGGAGAAGACGCCTAGAGAGTTCCTGGAGGTCTAGCCGTTCAGAGGCTGATTGGACACTAGTGAGGTCCTATAATAGGACCTACCTAGTGGCACTGAGGGAAGCGAGGCATTGCTACGCCTCCTCCCTCATTGCGTCGGCAGATAACCGCCCAGCCGCCCTGTTTCGGGTGACCCGTTCCCTCCTTCACCAGGGGGAGCGGGATGACCCATTACAGGGACGTGCTGAGGAGTTTAACGGTTATCTATACGATAAAATCGTTCAGCTTCGGGATGGTCTGGACCAAAATTGCGGTGATTCAGATGGGGCGTCTGAGGGTGGTCTTGGTGACATTGTTTGGGATGAGTTTGACCCTGTGGCTCCCGAGGACATGGACAGGTTGTTGGGTAGGTTGAATGCCACCACGTGTTTACTGGACCTGTGCCCCTCCTGGTTGGTGCTGGCCACTCAGGAGGTGACACGAGGCTGGCTCCAGGCGATTACGAGCGCTTCCTTGTTGGAGGGAGTCTTTCCGGCCGCCTTGAAAGAGGCGGTGGTGAGGCCCCTCCTCAAGAAGCCTTCCCTGGACCTGGCTGTTTTAGGTAATTATCGTCCGGTCTCCAACCTTCGCTTCGCGGCGAAGGTTGTAGAGAGTATGGTGGCATATCAGTTTCCCCTACACCTGGAAGAAACTGTCTATCTAGCCCCGTTCCAGTCCGGTTTCCGGCCCGGTTACAGCACTGAGACGGCTTTGGTTGCGTTGGTGGATGATCTCTGGAGGGCCAGGGATAGGGGTTGTTCCTCTGCCCTGGTCCTATTAGACCTCTCAGCGGCTTTTGATACCATCAACCATGGTATCCTGCTGTGCCGGTTGGAGGGGTTGGGAGTGGGAGGCACCGTTTATCGGTGGTTCTCCTCCTATCTCTCCGATCGGTCGCAGACAGTGTTGACAGGGGGGCAGAGGTCGGCCCCGAGGCGCCTCACTTGTGGGGTGCCGCAGGGGTTGATTCTCTCGCCCCTTCTGTTCAACATCTATATGAAGCTGCTGGGTGAGATCATCAGTGGCTTCGGTGTGAGGTACCAGCTGTACGCTGATGACACCCAGCTGTACTTTTCCACACCGGGCCACCCCAACGAAGCTATCGAAGTGCTGTCCCGGTGTTTGGAGGCCGTACGGGTCTGGACGGGGAGAAACAGGCTCAAGCTCAATCCCTCCAAGACAGAGTGGCTGTGGATGCCGGCATCCCGGTACAGTCAGCTGAGTCCACGGCTGACTGTTGGGGGCGAGTCACTGGCCCCGATGGAGAGGGTGCGCAACTTGGGTGTCCTCCTGGATGAACGGCTGTCTTTTGAAGATCATTTGACGGCCGTCTCCAGGAGAGCTTTCTACCAGGTTCGCTTGGTGCGCCAGTTGCGCCCCTTTCTAGACCGGGATGCCTTATGCACGGTCACTCATGCCCTCGTGACATCTCGTCTGGATTACTGCAATGCTCTCTACATGGGGCTCCCCTTGAGGGGCATCCGGAGGCTTCAGTTGGTTCAGAATGCGGCTGCGCGGGTGATAGAGGGAGCCCCTCGTGGCTCCCGTGTGACACCTATCCTGCGCAGACTGCACTGGCTACCTGTGGCCTTCCGGGTGCGATTCAAGGTTTTGGTAACCATCTTTAAAGCACTCCATGGCATAGGGCCGGGCTACTTACGGGACCGCCTACTGCTACCGAATACCTCTCACCGACCCGTGCGCTCTCACAGAGAGGGACTCCTCAGGGTGCCGTCAGCTAGGCAGTGCCGTCTGGCGACACCCAGGGGAAGGGCCTTCTTTGTGGGGGGCCCCACCCTCTGGAATGAACTCCCCCCAGGACTTCGTCAACTTCCGGACCTCCGAACCTTCCATCGCGAGCTTAAAACGCATTTATTCATCTGCGCAGGACTGGATTAGATTTTAAATTTATACTGGTTTTAAATGGGTTTTATTATTTATATTGCTTTTTAATAATTCGGCCATGTAGAATAAGTTTTTTAACTGTTATTTTAGTCTGTATTTATATGTGCTTTTTTACCTGCCTGTGAACCGCCCCGAGTCCCTTGGGAGATATATAAATGTGATAAAATAAAATAAATAAAATAAATAAACTGCATGAGATAATAGTAAGTAATCCGAAAAGGGCACATATAACATATAACAGTTCTGTGAGCTGCACTGGATGCAAATTTGCTTCTGGATCCAATTCAAGGTGTTGGTTATTACATGGCATAGAACCAGGCTATTTACAGACCTGGCTTCACCCGTTCATATCAGCCCATTAGTCCATCCCACTTGTTCAGGCAGGGAAGATATGCTACGGACCTTGTCAATCAAAGGATTTTTAGGAAGAGGGCCTTCTCTGCTGCCGCCCCTGCCTTGTGGGACATCTTGCCCTCAGAGGTGGTGAAAGCCCCCAATCTTTTGGCATGTGTAGCCATGCATAAGGAACACAGAAGCCCACACAATCATGGGGCTGGAATTTTTCACCTTCAGATTTTTAAAAAAATATTGTTTTTATCATTTAATTTTTTTTAATCCTAATTTTTTTAATTTTAATGTTTAATTTTATTAATGATATATTATTAATATCATTAATACACCACCCAGAGATGGGCAGTTAAGAAACAAGCAAATAAACAAATAAAGACTTGCATGAGTAGCAAAGAAACAATGGCCCTTTGATAAAATTTATAGCAAGGTGTTGTTTAGAAAAAGAGGCATAGCTGTTGTCAGAAATCATTGACTTACATTGAGAATTTATGCTGAGAACAGGGTTAAACTACTGCCTATCCTATCCTTATGTTCCCTAAAGTAATTATTATTATGGTTGCTTGCACAGTTGGCCAGATGTTTAGAGTAGATTCGGCATTTTTCTCAAGTCCTTCCCAAGGGTATGAGATAAGCAGATGTTGTTATTTGATGATGTTAAAGATCTCGTCACAGGATGAAAACCTGTTCCAGGTAAAGTTATCTTTTATAGTTGATTGATGGTGATTTTGTAAATGCCAATGGTGTTTGAGTGGTGCTCCAGATGGCTTGGTATTGCACCTAAAGTACCTATTACTATTGGTACTATCTATGTTGTCTCTTACCACAGTCATTCTATTCCTATTTACAGAACTTTATATTTTGTTCTTTCTCTTCTCTTCTGCTGTCTGCAGGTACTGCCATGTCTGCTATCCAGATTTTTTGTCTCTTATTAACAATTGTTAAATCTGGAGTGTTTTGCAGCAGTGCTTGTCTGAATTCTAAAGTTCCAGAGAACTTCATTTTTCATTACTCTCTCTATTTTACAGTCCCACCAGTTCTTGCCTGCAGACAAATGGCATTTCTTGCAGATCTTCCAATGTGCTATTGTTGCTACTTTGTCATTCTATTGTTCGTAGTCAGTCTGTGTCATTTTCGTGCAGCAGCTAACCAGGTGATCCACTGTTTTTCAGCTTCTTTGCAGAGGCAGCGCTTACTATCTGTTGCTATCTTCTCAATTCTGGCTTTGTATGCATCTATTCTTAGGATTTGATCTTGTGCAGTCAGAATTAGCCCTTATGTCTCTTTCTTCTGTTTTCCTGCTCGTGGCCATTGCCAGGTATTATTATCTGTTTTCTCTGCTCTTTTTAATGTACTAGCCATGTAATTTTTGTCTTTCCATGCCTCTTTTCTGGTCTTCATTTGGTCTTTGGTCAGTAGGCCTTCCTGGTATACTAGCTTCAGTGCATTTCCTTCCCTATCCTTCAGATATTTTTTCAGTGCCCTCAATTATCTGATGTACTTGTAACATTCCACACCCACTTATTTGCATTTGTAAATAGATTCTGTCAACATCGATACATGGATGAAGGCCATGATTCATTGTTATTATTTTTATGGTTTTCCTATCCAGGGCCTTCAGTTTTGCTTGAGTCCAGTCTACTATTCCAGTTATGTACCTAATGAATGGAATTGCCCAAGTGTTAATTGCCTTGAGGTTACTTCAATCACTGACTTTGGACTTTAAGATATTTTTCATTCTCTGGATGTATTCATTTCTAACTTATTTCTTGACTTCTGTGTGTTTGATGTTGTCTGCTTGAAGGATGCCTTCATTCAGACTCTCAATGTTTTTCCATAGAGCATATTTATTCCTTCAGTTTTGTCTATTTTCCCCATTTGATGGTGAGTGTGGCATATTTGTCCAGACCAAATTATATTACAATATCTTTGCTGTAAACATGGATACTGTTAAGCAGTGATTCTTTTTCAGAGCGTCTTTTCATATAGCTTCAAATTGTCCATGTGAAAGAGGTGGGATAA
The DNA here is from genome assembly GCF_028640845.1 of Ahaetulla prasina. Lineage (NCBI taxonomy): Eukaryota > Metazoa > Chordata > Lepidosauria > Squamata > Colubridae > Ahaetulla > Ahaetulla prasina. The sequence continues at coordinate 39,804,935 of NC_080542.1, read as the reverse complement.
ACTGGCAGACATTTTTGATATTTGAAAGCCATGGCCAGAGTTGATGTAGGAGATGACCATTGAGCCTGAAGGAGGGATCAAATGCTTCATAAATCTTGAGTACCCACAAGAGATCTAAATGCAGTCCACCTTGAATGCCTCTCCTATCTCCTGCTCTTTCTTTTGACTGTTAGTTGGTCAAATTCTTGTAGAGAGTTTAAGCTTGCAATAAATCTTTATACTCATTGGAACTTCCTAAATCTGCTGATTTCTGCAATGCTTGACAATTATTCAGTATTGTTGATAAAGGAATCAGTACAATGACAAACAGTAGTGGAGATAGTGAGGCTCCTTTACAGGTTCCTCTTTTGATATTAGCCTCTCCCAATCTAGCACCATTGACCAGCGTATGTATCTCCCATTGTCACTTTGCACAAACTTTGGATGTTTCTACTGACTCATATTATTTTGTAGGCACTTGATTATCCAATGCATGTGGCAGGTAGTTGAATGCCTTGTTCTGATCAATTCATGGTATATTCAAGTTAGTTTTCCTTCTCTTGCAGTTTTTCAATAACATTAAGGGGTTTTTTTGGAAAAAATTTATTTAAAAAATTATCTTTGTTTCATTTCTTTCATTCTGTCTGCTATCACTCATTTTGATTGGTTCAGGATTCAGACATCCAGGACACATATAACCAAGAGTCATATTTTCAATTATATTATAGTTTACTGTATTTTCTTTTCAGTCTGTTATACAAACGTGTTTGTAGGGAATAGTCAGAGGTAGCAAGAACAATAAGCAACCTCATTCTTAGGCACACCTGTTTTTTAGGGTTGGAGAAATCTTCTCCAGGGAAGACCTTCCCACACCAATCAGCCTTCTCTCTCCCGCCCCCCACGCCTTACTGAACTTTAATTTAGTTTTATTGTTTGCATTTCCCAGAGGTGTATACTTGATCACCTAGGAAGCCCCAAGAAGAGGAAATGCCGTACGCACATGAATTCAATGTGCTTCTAAAATTAGAGGCACCAAATGCAAGGAAGAAGAAAATTAAGCGGCCACCAGTCTCTAGGCCTATTATCAGATAACCACAGCTTTATGCTAGAGCTGAATGTTAGCAGCCTACTTTGCTTTGGTTCTTCTTTTTGTAAGTAATCTCTCTTGCTAGTTACTAGTTTAGAATAACAAAGCAGCAAACGGTAGAAAATGTTCAAGTTGTATGAAGAGGGTTGCTATTGCTTGTTTCCATATTTTACTTCGAAAGAATAGTGCTGAGTTGAGTAGTTATTGTCCTGTGTTTGTTATGGTTTCTTGAAAGAGGCAATATTATTTGAAAGGTCTGGTATAGAAGTTTTGAATAAGTGTAGGCAGTTCTCTGTTTATATCTTGCTTATGTGGTCATGCCATGTTTCTCATGTCTAATTCCCCTGCTCTGTAATATATACAGAGAATGATGCTTACAATATATTTTATAGGAATTTTATAGATACAGCAAAACATTTTTGTGAAACACTTTGAATAAACATTAGTATTACGCATTAACAATAAACTTTTCTCTCTTGGTGTGCTCTCCTGCAAAAAAGTTACTCAGGCAATAAAAGCAAATATGAAAGCCAATTTATATTTGGACTTTTTAAGTACAGTAAGTAAAATCAAAGAATCTAATGTATAGGGTTGTTCTGTTCTTCCAAAATGCGCTCAGTAGCTGTCTTCAAATGGCAGAGGTTTTAGTACTATGGGTCAGGTACCAGGAAAGCCTCTGCATGTCCTTCATTGTGATATTGAAATTGTGCAAAGCTGTTTAAGACCATGTTTGATTTTAGTGGAAAGAGACATAAATAAGGCTGAGTAAATGCATTGGCTATATAGGCAAAAAGCAGAGTTCTCCAAAATAGAACCTTAAATTCTGTGCTCAGAAATAACTGAATTACATTTATCAGGCCATTTTGCATATTTATTGATGTGCAGACAAGGCCCCATCCCCTAACTGACTTTTAAGGTATTGTCTTATACTTCTGTAATGCCTCTTAAAAGCTAGTGATTTGTAAAGAATTGTTAAGAGCTATTACCCTACTTAAAACATTTTTAAAAGACACAAACCCTTCCATTTTGATTAATCTCCAATGTGATTATGTAGCAGCCACAATAAATCTTTCTCTATGTATCCTTCTTAGAAAGAAGTGTCATATAGATGAATACTTAAAAGAATGATTTATCTTAGATAAGTTGATTGGACTTGGAGAGAAAAAAATCAAGTTTCATACAATGCTTTACAAACATCTGGGACATGTCAATTAATTTGCCAACTCTTTTTTTTTTTCATAAAAAAGTTTTATTTTTACAATCATGTCAAACAACTCATTCAATGTACAGTTATATACAATTAGTCGGGCTTGCCCAGTCACCACCCCCCTTTTTAACACTCTTCCCTCTTCTACCTTCTTTTACTTTCCAGACCTTCCTCTCCTTCTCTTATCTACATCCTCTCCTCCCTCCACCCTACACCTTCCTTCTCCCTCTTCTACCCCTCTTCCTTTCTCTTCTCCTCTTTCCTACCTCCTACTCTCTCTTTTCTCCCTCCCCACCGTTCTAAAATGGTAACTGGGCAGACCCGACCCTACATTAATTATATTTATACATCTTCAATAATCCCTGTACATTAACCATCACTCCATTTCTAGCCTCAACCCCAATTCCCTCCCCTTACCCCCACCCCGACTTCCCAGAACAAAATGCAGGGTATCAAAACTAACAATCATAATCTAAAATAATTCCTAAATTATAATCTCTAGTTTCTCCACACTTAATCACACTCTCAATTCCCCTCTCCTTCAGAAATATATCTAATACAAAATATTTCCTAAATTTACTCATATGCTATTCGATATTTTTTTATCTGATACTTATTTTAAATATAATCAATCCACATTTTCCATTCTAAAATATATTTTTCTTGTGTATAGTCTTTCAAGTAAGCAGAGATTTTTGCCATTTCTGCCAGATTTGATACTTTAAGTGTCCATTCTTCAATTATAGGTAATTCTTCTTTCTTCCAATATTGAGCAATCAAAAGTCTTGCGGCTGTTATTAAGTTCAAAAGCAATTTAGTCTCTATAGCTGTACAATCCATAATTATTCCTAGTAAAAAGAACTGCGGGGTAAACTTAATCTTCTTTTTCAAAATATTCTGCATGATCCACCATACTTTAATCCAAAATGCTTTAACTTTTTTACAAGTCCACCATATATGGTAATAAGTGGCATCTTCACAATCGCATCTCCAACATTTAGCCTGTACATTAGGATACATACATGACAATTTTTTGGGGTCTAAATGCCATCTATAAAACATCTTATAAAAATTTTCTCTCATATTTTGCGCTTGTGTAAATTTAACATTCCTCACCCAAATTCTTTCCCAAATTTCCAACATTATTGGTTGCTGAAAATTTTGTGCCCATTTAATCATACAATCCTTAACCAATTCAGTCTCTGAGTCTATTTCTACTAATACATTATACAACCTCTTAATATGCTGTTGGCCTTGATCTCTCATTTGTTTTAACAAATTATCTTCAATTTGCTTAACACCTATTTTTTGATCTAATTTCCATCTAGCTTGTAATTGTCCATATTGGAACCATGTATAATTTTTCCCTTCTTCCCCCATCTTTTCTCTAGATTTTAATTTGGTGGAATTTCCTTTAATATTAAAATATCTTGACCAGCAACCTGAATCTTCTCCCCCTTATATGAGGCTTGCAAAATCTGATTTCTCACTGTTCTATTTGTAAAATAAATAACAACATCCCTTGGCAACTTTTTTTGCCTTGCTATCCAAGAATTCACACGATATATTTTATCAATTTGATAAGCCACATCTGCTGGACGAGTTGCTAATATCTCAGCAAATACTTCAGAAAAAATTTCCCTTAAATTCTCTTCTTTATTCTCTTTCAAACCACGGATTCTTAGAGCAAATTCCATATTTCTATATTGTATCAAAACTATTTCATCATCTGTTTTTTCCATTTTACTTTGAAATTCAGCCACTTTATTTTCTAATTTTGAATTATGTTGCTTAATTTCTTCAACTTCCTCTTCTAATAAAATCACATTTGTTGCCAAACTTTGTACTGCAATTACAAATCCTTCCTTAACTTCTTTATTTCCCACTTGAATTTCTAATATCTGCTCTTTCATTTCAGACATCTCATCAGTTATTACTTTAAATTTTTCTTGCATAAAGTCTTTTAAGTTCTCTTGTACCGCCTCTAAGTTCAATGTTCTAGTCTCTGCTGTATGAGCTGGAGAAGTACCAGCTGATGAAATTCCAGAGCCCTGGAATTGTTACAGTAGACTTTAATTGTTACAGTAGACTTTAATTG